>NW_001865055.1:535170-597028 GCF_000002865.3 Monosiga brevicollis MX1
ATTTTTTTTATTTTTTTTTTTCCCCCCCCCCCCCCCCCCCCCCCCCCCCCTGTTCTGCCATAGGCCGTACCGGTGCTCACTGAAGTATCCTGTTGACCCACGAGACCGGTCCCATCATGGCAGCAAGCTCTCGGACCCCGCTTTGACACGTGTTGGTCCTTTGGGCTACTCATCCCTTTGCGCGCGTGTTCATCAAGATAAAGCCGCTGCTTGCCTACCTGCGGGCCTGCCCGCTTCTCCTGTCTTGTTGGTCTGTCTACCCCGCCGTTGTATCTGTACATGTTCCGTGTGTGTAGTGACTGTGGTGAGTGTTTGGTGTTGCAAGTGCGTGCTCAGCCAAGGTGCGTCAAAAGGTGGAAGGCTACTGGTGATGAAATCAATAACAGTGACACGATGGCATATTCTGTGGGCCGGCAGCACCAATGCCAGAAAGAGAAACGTGCTGCCAAGGCACTTGCTTCAATTTTGAAGATGCGTAGGTTGACCGCTGGGCATTAAAAGTTGTCCAGAAGCATAGACACAGACACTCTACATTTGTGTGTCGCTTAGAATGGGAAGAACCTTGATCAAAGACAGCTTGTCCAAAAACGTCTGTCCGTTGGCCTGCAGGAGGCGCAGGACCCCTGCCAGCAACAGCTGCAGCTTGAGTCGCCGCTCCTCCACCACTCGAAACTCCTCGTCCTCGGCCGTCACCGTGACCTAAACAGCGGTAAACACAAGAAAGGCTCAACTTGTGAGAAGTTGTCACGCTCACAGCCAACGATAGCCACGTCGAGCTACACACCTTTGGGGGAAATTCAAGCTGACCAATGCCTGGCACGCGGGCGGCCAACGCTGCACAAGCCTGGCACAGTTGGCCGCAACGTCGCTTGACGGCCCACATATCCAATCCTACGGTCACGACCACTTCATACATGTGGCGATCGTCGCACAGCGGCGTGTCTTCGATCCGTCGTGCCACGGGCACGCTGACCACGGGTTGGTAGAACTTGCGCAGCAAATCCCGGGTTCCCGCCGGCACCAAGCTAGGGTCCAAGGGCCGCATGGCCGCGCCCGTCACCAAGGCCAGTTGGAGCTGATCCCACAGCTTTTGTGTCAGCTCCACCGTCTCGTCGTACTTCTCCTGCAGATCTGCAACCTGATCGGTCAGCTCCATGAGCTCCTTGCGCACCTCGTCCTTGCTTGTCGGCTTGTTGGCTGCTGACATGGTAGCCCGTCGCATCCGTTGCTCGCTGATCAACTGCGTCTCCAATTGCACCGTCTTGGCCTTGAACTGGTCTCGCTCGTCGCGCAGCGCAGCCAGTGCTTCGGTTTGTCGCTGTTGTTGCTCAAGCATGTCACGCTGCATACCCCCGAGCTTGGCCATAAAGTCGCTTTGCAGCGTGCTGACCTGATTCATGAGCTCTGCCTGTCGATCCATGGCCTCGTTGCGCTGACGCCGCTCCCGTTCCAACTCATCGTTGTGCATGCGACGCATCTGCTCGAGCTGGTTACTCAACTGCTCTCGATCGCGAGCCGCATTCTGCTGCACAAATGCCAGCTGCTGACGCAACTGATGGCCGTTTTGCATCTCCATTTGGTAAGCCGCCTGCAGCGTTTGCGTGAATTGCTGTCATGTGGCAGGGTATGCCACGTGCAAAGCATAAAAGGCAAAAAAGAAAAAAAAAAAAAAAAAAAAAAAAGTAGAGCCGGTCCAGCAGAAATGAGCACAAATTAAATCCAAAAACAGTCCCGAGTCGACGTATCATCTTCGATGCGACTGGACAAAGAACGAAGCGCCTAATATCCTTTCCCAGCCAGCTTCTTACCGCATTGCCATCAGAGCCCATCATGGGCATCATGCCACCTTGACCACCCATCATGTTCATGCCGCCCATGCCGCCCATGCCGCCCATGTTGCCCATACCGCCCATGCCACCTTGGCCACCCATCATGTTCATCCCACCCATGCCGCCCATGGTACCCATCATACCGCCCATGGGATTCATACCGCCCATATGGTTCATGCCACTCCCCATCATGCCGGCGGCATTGTTGTTTGACATGCCCACGGCACCCATGCCAGCGCCAGCTCCCATAGCATTTGACATTGGCGATTCCATGCCCAAGCTCGCGCCGCTGCTGTTGGCCATGCCGGCCGCGGCTTGCGGCGTCCCTGTGCTGGCATTTGTGCTCGGGCCGGGGTTGACAGCTCCATCTGCACTACCTGCCTGCGGCGAGGCATTGGCGTCGCCCATTTTTTGCAGCTGGGCCACGACCTCTTGGTGCTCGAGCAGTGTTGCAATCTGCATGGGCTTGAACCCGCGCTAAAGCAAGAGCACCCCCATGATAAGCCAAAAAAAAAAAAAAAAAAAAAAAAAAAAAAAAAAAAAAAAAAAAAAAAAAAAAAAAAAAGGTTGAGTCGAGGCTGACCAGCACATACCACTTCGAGGTTGCACAGAGGAAGCAAATCAAAGTTTTGCGTAACGGCTTTGAGTGCCTTGAGGTTGCCGTTGACACACAACCAGTGCAGGACCGAGAAGCCCAACTGTGGATCACGATGTAAAGGTTACCTCGGCTCGACAGGAAAGGCGGATAGCCCTCGCGCAGATACCGTATCGTACCTGCTGATCCCGCAATGAGGTCGCGGCTTCTTGGTCGACCTTCTCCGCGCGGAGTTGAGTCGCAATGTCAACGGGGTCACCGCGCAAGCAAGCCAGCAAAAACTTGGACTCCGCCTCAGCCGTGAGGTGCGCTGGAACAAGCAAGTCAGGCATCATTACCGGCGTGAGCCAAAATTCAATGCCAGCGCTGCCTCAGCAACAGCGCACCCACCATGTTTGCCAATGAGGTGCACCAGCTGTACACTTGTTTCTTTGGTTAAGGTTGAAATTCTTGAATCAGGCCAGCCGTGACGGCGTGAGAATAGCCATTAATAGTGAGGGGCAGGGTCAAAAGCAAGGGTTGAGTGACTCACTCGACGGCTTCCATGGGCGGTGTCTGAGCCAAGCCCACAGCCACGGCTCGCAAAGTCGGCACTTCAAGCTTCTTGGCCTTGATTCTGACACCAGCAAAGACAATTGATCCCCACACGGGCAAGACGGCAGTGCGTTTCGAAGATGAGTTCAATGATATGCAGCGGTAAGGGCGGATGGGATGAGGATGGACCGCAAGTCGTGACGCACTCGAGCGTTTTGAGGGCCTTGAGCTGGGGAAGGACGTTTGCAACGGCCAACACGGCCTTGTCCTTGACTTTGTTCTTTGATACGCTGCAAGATCGACACGGCCATCCATATCATGAACGGTGACAGGCTCAGCCCGACGCTCTAAAGGCGGGGCAGCGGCCACACGTACTCAAAGGTTTGAAGGGAGGCCGCCACAGTCGGTAGGGCCTGAGCCAAAGCCTCCACACCTGCATCTGTCAGCAAATTGTTGTTCAGACTACACCCGATTGTCCCATGCATGCAAAGAGGTCAGTTATTGTTTTGCGCTGGTTGGACCACACATCGCAGCGACAAGGCGGAGTCGACGCACTCAAGAAACTGCAGCTTGGGTGTGCCCACCAGGCCTTGGGCTAGGTAAGCAGCGCCCTCGTCTGTGATTTTGTTGCTGTCCAAACTAAGTGGTGATGCCCGGTTCCCCAACAAAACGCCGGTTTGCACGTATGAGTGGCCAGCGCCCAACATGAAAAGCTTGGGCTTCATCCTGGCTGACAGTGCCAACAACATGGCGAGATCAATGACATACTCGATGGATTCGAGACCCGACATGGTCTTCATGGCTGCACCAAGGGCTTTGATGCCATTGTCCTCGATGCGATTGCCCCAAAGTCTAGGAAAGAGTCGGGCGTGTTTATTCGGGGCGGTGGTACTTTCTGAAGGATAACCGGGAGGGCATGGCCCCTGCGGGGCTAAAGCTTACTTGACAATGCGAAGCTGAGGCATTTTGGCAAAGGCATCGGCCAGATCCTTCATGCCAATATTGCCGACACCGTTGCTGCCTAGGGTGAGGGTGTGTAGCTTCTTGCATTCAGCCAAGCTTCCAGCAATGGCGGATGCGCCGGGGTCACCGACGGTGTTGCTGCCAATGCTGAAAGATTTGGGACCAGAGCAAATATGGTCAGAGGGGGGTTCATAGGGCAATCAAGCAGAATATGGGGCGTTAGCGGTACTGTATGGCGTCTAAGCACGTACTGCAGCACTTGCAGGTCTGGAAGCTGGGGTAGTAAGAGGGCCAGCATTTTGAGGGCAGAGTTGTCAAGGACATTGGAGCGGAGGCTATTGCAAGCAAGCAAGGGTTCAAGAAATGAGCTGCTTGGGTGGGTGCAAGTCCTGTGGGGCCAGCAGAACCCAGCAGACAAGAAAAAGGGATTGCTTACTCGAGTGACTTGACTTTGACCAGGTTCTTTGCAGCATCGAGCAGCTTCTTGATGCCCTCAGCGCCGATCTTATTGCGAGACAAACTGGAGGGCAGCAGCGCGGGGTGGCAAGCATATCAAGGTGCATGGGATCGAGATGCAAGTTCAATAGGTCGTCGATCAATCAAAGCAAGTGGGTACATATGAACAGAGGTGTGTGTGTGTGTGTGTGGGGGGGTTGGAGGGGTGAGGACGTCATCGCACTTTATCGTCTCGAGATTGGGAAGGTCGGTCAGGGCGGCGATCACTTCATCCAAATCATTATCCGTGATGTCACCTTTGGCCAAGCTCAGGCTAGCAGCAGTGGCGTTGAACGTTATCCAGCTCGTGATCACGCGGTTTCGGGGGTGGGCGCGAACAAGAGGCGAGATGGAGCGCCACTCGTGTGGCACGGGATTGACATACGATTTCCAGAAGGATCCCTTGGAGATGGCCAGCTTGAGGTCATCGCGCCAAGCCATGATGAGCGAGCTAATGAATCAACGACGAGGCAGACTGCCGTTAGAAAACCAAAGCGTCACGTCCCTTTCAGAGTCATGGAACGCAGCAGGGCGTGCGGCAACCCATCACGCGACATCATCCACAACCAGCGACACCAAGTCACCGAGCAACCCAAATGCAGGCCAACAGTAAAACAACCAAGAGATCATTGAAATGCAACAACGACCCCTCTTATCCCCTACCCCCTCCCTGCCACCCCATCAGACTCCACACAAACGCAAAGCGCCCCCAGCGCCCCCATCGAGCGCTGCCCTTCCGACACACACACTCACTCGGTCCGTCCGTCTCTCTCTCTCTCTCTCTTTTTGCGCGCGACGCCAGCTCATTCACTGGCAAACTGCTACGATACTGTGATTTAGCTTACACTTTACACTGAACCCCTTGCTTTCTTCTTTTTTCCGTTTTTTAAAAGTTTGAATCCTCATTTAAAACGTTAAATCCGATGTGAATTTTTATTACAATGTCATGTAGGTGGTGTACGAATACGTTTTCCACCATTCGGACGTAAAAAAAAAATTCACAAAAAAAATTCATAATGTTATGGCTTGTTGTGATTTAAAGTTTTACATTGTTTATTTTTTTTTCTTCCTGTTCGTTCAGCTGCTGCGCGCCGCCTGTTCCCTGCTCGAGGAGCTCGGGGTTCCCTGGCCTGGTTCATCGTGGACAGCGGGTTGTTTGGTTCTGGATGAGTGCGGGGAGTGGCGGTTGTGTGGGCGTTGTGTAGGTTTTGGCAGGATGGCGCTGACGGAGGAGCAAGCGCTGCTGGACGTCCTGCGCAACCGTCTCCATGAAGGTGAGTTGACGCACACTGCGGGGCGCTCGGGCCACCGCTCCTGTTTGCCGCACGGCCTTTCCTTCAAGGGGGCTTTTGTTGATGTGCGCTCACCATGGTTCGCTAGGTGTCGATCCCAATCCAAGTGACTCGAGTGACTTGTATCACAGTAGCAGTCCCTTGCGCCAAGCCATGCTGCTTGAACAAGAGGTCCGCTGCGTCTCCCGCCTCAGCCTGTTCTGGTGCTCTCACCACCTCAAAGTGACACATTGCGATTCCCTTTCTCGCAACATCGTGTGTGTGTGTGTGTGTGTGTGTGCATCGCCCCTCCTTGGCTCAAACATCCTTCTTTGTGTGACACAGGCTTTGCACCAGCAGCATCGCTGCTGCAAGCAGGTCGCCCACACCTTCAAGTGCATGCAATTGTAAGTCCATGACAATCTATCCACTGCCTTGAGCCGAATCTTGTGCTTGCTAGACAGAGCCTCATCCAGCCTATGATTCTGCCCTCCAGGCCAGTGACAAAGGAACTGGTGTCGCAACAGGAGACGGTCAGTCGAGTTAAAAACTAGACAGGGGCCGCAGCCTGGTGCCAATCCTGGCCCAAAAAAGCTCACCTCGTGCTTTGCAACGCTTGCCTCAGCTGCAAGGCATGTCCGATGCCCTGATGCGTGTGCGGGAAGATCACCCCGTATCCGATGCCATGCAAGCCTTCTCCCTCATGACCAAGTGCGTTGACTGCTGAATGACCTGCTCTCTGCTGGCCCAGACCCAGCCGCCAGATGCAGGCACCCTGTGCTTGCGCTTTGGTCACGTATTGTGCTGCACGCGCCACCCCACTTGCTAACGCCGTCAACGGGACTCGTGCCTACACTATAGTGAAATGGTGACGCTTCGCCGCGGCTTCAACGACAAAATTAAGCTTCTGTTCGATGTATGCCAAACCAGCTTGCAGCTTGCACACCAATCATCACCGCCCGTAGGCCACAGTCAGTCTCATCACCAACACCACGCGCAGGAACGTGTCCAAACTTGCATTGGCGGTGTCAGCCCGAACGACATGAACACGACCTTCGACAAGCTCGTGGCGACTGTCGAAGGCGCCCGTAGCAAGGTCAAGCTCCCGCACTCAGCGACCGGACATATGCGTTTCACATCGCACCGTCAAAGCCTCACGTCCGGTACTTTCAACTGACTCCACATCTTGGTCAACTAGAATGACAAGAAGAATCGCCGACTCCACGATGAGGATGCACAGCTCACCAAAACCGGCGCTACCATCTATCTCCAAGAGCAGCAGGTAGAACCCTGACACTCACCTTCAGAGCCCGCATTGCTTGCTCACTCCCCGCGACCAATCAGCACCTACTCATCGCGGGTGGCACCGACAACCTTTGCTCCGCGCAGACGGCGCTGGCAGCTTGCCGCTATGCAAAGAATGCGATGCAAGTTCGCGAGCGCCGAGAGGTCGGTCCTTGCATTCATCAAACATGTCACCACTCAACTCCGTCGCCTCATCTGACCAAGCCTGCCTGTCGACGACCTGTCAGATCATGATGGCGGAGATTTTGATGGAGACGTTCGAAACCTATCTACAACACCTCAATCAGAGCGTCGAGATTCTCACCTCTCTTGCCCCAGACTTTGAACTGCTGCGCGAAGCGCTCCAAAAGGTGCGTTCTAGACCGACGCAGCTTGCTCTGCTCAGGAAGCCGCGTGCCCAATACCTTGCTTGCATCACTGACCGCCTACTTGTGACTGCCGTCAAGGACTCGAGCATGATTGCCGATCGTATGGCTGAGGTAGAAGATGTCGAGCAACAATTTGCCGCCTCAGTCACCGATGCTGAGATGTTGTTGAAGGAAGCCACCGAACGCGAGCAACTTCAGGTTGAGCATAAATTTGCTGCATTGTCATCTGCTGGTAGCGAGCTGTTCGCGTCGTCACTTCATTGCCGATACCATAGAAGCAAAATAAGAAAAAGTTTTTTGGCAAGAGCAACAGCAGCGCTAATTTTACCGTTCGTCTCTGCATCCTGCGCAACACCTTGGCCGGGCTTAGTTTTGCCATTGCATCCCTTGAGCCTGGTCCGCGCCGCTCATGATCTGTCTCTCTGTCTCTCTGTCTCTCTGTCTCTCTCTCTGTCTCTCCCTGTGTCTCTCTCTCGCTCTCTCACTCTCCAGGTGTCCATGCAATCACCGGCTGACGTTGCTGCCAATGCTGGCCCCGTACGGAGTACCTCTCATCATGGCAACGCGAGCAATGGATCTGCGCCACCCAACAAACCAGTGCCTGCACCCCCAGCCACTGTCTCGCCTTGTACGTGGCCATCAGATATGGTCCTGTGCTATCGATCCTTAAAGCCGTGTCAATGTGCACAGGACAAAGCTTCCCTCACTGGACAAGCCTCCTCTCCCCGTCCCGCCCTAGTCTCGTCTCCGCAAGTCACACGCAAAGCACCGCCACCACCATCGGGAGCCGTCCCAATGCCGCCGTCCAAGTGCGTCCAAGGCTGATTGTTACACCCGCCGTGGCCTGGACGTGCTCACTAACTTGCGAATACCTCTCTACTCTGTGCATGTGTGCATGTGTGCGTGTGTGCGTGCTAGTGCTAGTCAAGCGGCAGGAAGTGATGCACTCAATGCCCCAAATCAACCTGCCAAGCCCCCTCGGTGAGTCTGCTTTCTTGCGTGCGGAATGCATGGTGTTCAGCAGCATTGCCTGCGGCACCCGACGCTGTTCGGGCAAAGACGATACAGAAACAATTCCATCTGATGTTCTGAATGCCTCATCCCACCTCATCACGCCATGACCGCCCCATGCCGCTGTGCCGCCTGCGCAGTCGCACTCGGCCCGCACCCTCTGCAAGCGAGGAGCCCTCTGAGATTTCTGCTGTCCATCAGCACGAAACAATACCTGAGGCATCACCAGCTTCTACACCCACGCCGGCTCCCAAGCCCCGTCCGAAGCCCCGTCCGCGAGCAACCACGACCAGTACACCGGGCAGTGCATCAGCCTCCCCGGCCACCGCACAGCCGACGCCTCGGGCTAGACCGCGAGTGCAAACGATGGCCGCCGCACCACCCGTCAAGCCCAAGCCGCCGCCACCCCAACCCAAAAGCTACAAGATGATTTTGCAGATGCCATACGGAACAGGTGCGTGCATGCCAGAGCCACGGCAGGCCATCTGCGTCAGCCTTGCTGCGTTGCCGAGAATAGAGCTTACGTTGTAAGGATCTGCAATTGGTAGTGGCGCCGCACATGGGCGACGGCGATGTGCAACGGGCCTTGGGGTTGGAACTATCAGGGGCCATGCCTGTTACCATCACCAAGTGAGTTGCAGCTGTCATTGACTAGCGTGATTTGGGGCTGCATCTGTCCTCAGCTTGCTGATTCGGGTGGTGTGTTGCGTGTTTATAGAGTCATAGATGGCTCGGTGGCGGCAGTGGCGGGTTGTCAGCCCAATTACAAAATTGTTGAAGCCAACGCCGTGGACGTCCGCAATGCCACTATCCCGTTTGTGTGCGCCATCTTCAAGCAGAGCCAGGATGAACTGCATCTGGAAATTGCCTGAGGCAACCCTGATTGTTGCCTTTTCAGCCTTTTGGCGCTGCGCGCAAGGCCGAGAGACCACACGGGCAAAGGCCTCATGATATTTTGTGGCATGGCTTCTCCTGTACATTTCAGCTTGCCATCGCACAAATTGATCGATTCGATACCACATGTCAATTTTGTACACGCAAACACCCGCCAATTAGGACCATTGTCCGGTGAAGTGACTCAAACATGAGCGTACATGTCCACTGAAATTGCCTTGACGAAAAATTACCAGTCGCGTTCGGGTAGCTGGAGGCTTTCGTCGAGCATGTCACTCAGATGACCAGCAATACGCTCGCGCTTGGGGACATAACGCTTGATGCGCAAGACTACGGCGCGGGCGATATAATGGGTGCCTTGTTCATCGGAAGATCCGTCGTGTCCAGCCACAGCGGGGTTAGCAGCCGCGGGGTCTGCGGGGAGACCCCCAGCGGCTGCCGGGGTGTCGTCGTTGCGGGGCCGTGAAGCCGACAAGGGTGCGGTGGCGTTGAACGCAGCCTCGTCAAAGACTTCACCAGGGTTCAAAAAGCGTACCCAAACATCTGACTCATCCAAGGTGAATGCGTAATCGCGATCTGCACACTTTTCGCGCCGATAATTGCTACGAGGATCTGCTCACAGTCAAGCAGAGGCATAAAAAAATAAGACATCACACTCACAAGCGAATGACAAGCAAGGACACAAGAAAAACTGAGGCAAAGAACCAAAGACGAGCCAACCCAAACTAGAAAGACCTACCAGCGGCCAAGATGCTGCTTACGGCCTCTTTGTATTCGTCAATTGATTCAAAGTACTGCAGGTGCGGAGCTGGGGGCACACGCAGGCGCATCAAAGTCAGCGAGGACAGGACGCCGAGATTCAAAGGGAGGGAGCAGGTCAAGAAAGGAAAACGACGACACAGCGGGGTGGAGCGGAGCGTACCGACGTCCTGAAGTTGCTGCTCGGCAGCGCTGGTGTATTGAACCTGCAGCTCCGTGCGTTTTGCCTCTGTTACCCAGGGAGCGATGCGCACTTCGTCGACAGGGCGATCAAAAAACGGCAGATAGGGCTTGACATCGAGGACGGGCGTGCCATCGACCAGATCAATGCCAGCCAGAATGATGGTGTCGCCTTCAATGCGATGCACTTTGCAGAGGCTGAGACCAATGGGGTTGGGGCGATGTGGCGATCGGGTGGCCATGACGCCAACACGCAAGCCACCGGCTTTGGGAGGACGAATCTAACATGCAGCAGGCAAGCCACGTCGCCCTCGATCAAGACGCATGGAGACTGACGGGACAGGCTCAAGACAGGACACAATACCTTGGGCTTGACGGCCACGTTGTCATTGAGATGGAAAAGAAAGATGATCCACACATGGGAGTAGTGATGCAGCCCTTCCAATGCTGGATGATTGTCATTGAAGCAGCGCAATCTGAGTTTGGCCCGAGACATGGGGCAGAGGTTGGGTTGCCGCGGGGTTCCGTTCTAGGTGGTGCGAGAAAGGCATCCGCTTCATCAGCAAAGAGGGGCGCACATCTTCGAAGGTGTATGACGCTTTCCAAAAGTGCTTGTCCTACCTTGCGTTTGAAACATGACTCGATGTAACCGATGGGCTTCAAAGCTTCGTTCCAGTCGGCTCGCTCGTGAATGTCAGCTGGAGACGGGATCGATTCCACGGGTCAAAACAAGCTATGGTTAAAGCGAGGGCGGAAATGGCGCACAAAGGTAGCGGTGCACCTGGTAGCGATGCATCGGGCTGAGAAGCGCCATGGGCGGAGCCCTTGTCCTCGCGTGCGTTGAGTCGATTGGCCACGAGGAAGCGCAGGTGTTCCATCTGCAGATGGTGCACTGCGGGTCATCAAAAGTGCAGCGGAATGTGCCGGGGGGCTGCAAGCCTCCCAGAGACCAGGAAACCTTGAAGAATAAGCCTCACCTGTTTCTCATGCTTGCGCATCATGTCCTTAAATTGCCGGTTGGCGCGCTGGAGTTCCAGCTTGTTGGCCTGCGTTCCAGCATTCAAGATTCACAGCGTCAGCTCAATGATGCGTGCGGTTGTGGTCGCCACGTTCAGCCATGTGTTGTTGTCCACATGCAACACGCACTTTGAGCAATCCTTCAAGCCCGCGAATTTGATCTTGCAGCCGCTGCTTCTCGGATTTGGCAGCCCGTTCCCCCTGAACCGCCTCCAACGACACCGCCGCTCCCGCTGTCGTCATCGCGCTGTCGTCCGTCATTTTTTTTTTTCAAGCAAAATGTCAGAAGAACCACGTGCTCTCGTGTGTGTGTGTGTGTGTGTGTGTGTGTGTGTGTGTGTGTGTGTGTGTGTGTGTGTGTGTGTGTGTGTGTGTGTGTGTGTGTGTGTGTGTGTGTGTGTGTGTGTGTGTGTGTGTGTGTGTGTGTGTGTGTGTGTGTGTGTGTGCTTTCATTTTGTTCTTGTCGCACTGGTTCGGGTTGACCCTCGAGGCCTCTGCCTGGTCTGTCTGTCTCACTCACCTTGCCTCTGTCTCTCAACAACGTTGAGGTAACGATGCCAGTGAGGTTGAGAAGAGAGAATGGTGTGGCGGGCAAGGGGTAGCAGTCGTCAAAGTACCTCAACAACATCCAGATTGACATGATGTGCGTGCCAAAAACAATTTGCCAGATAACATAATAATTGTTATGGGTGAACCCTCTAAAGCGTAATCATATAAAAACGGAAGGGCGGCTCCTAAGGCGTGGTTTCCTAGAGTGCCGTTTCGTCGTTGATGGAATTAAGAGCGTGCAGTGAGCTTTCCACTACCCCAAAGTCCGGCCGCGCTTCGGGGTCACTGCTCCAAAGCCGTTCACAGAGACTGCGTGCAAACCACCCGCCACCAAGGATGTTGGGTGGTCAGTCGAAAAGGCTGCCCAAGAAAACATGTTGCTTGAGACCAATGGATCGATACGAACCGGCAAACATCTGGTGGGCAAGAGTCTGGCATGGTCAGGCGGCCACCATTCCGAATGAATGCTATGACCGCGGCTGCTGGTACACCTGCGTACGGCAGATCCCCACCGCTGAATAGCTCAAACAGCAAAACGCCAAAGCTCCTGCCAAAACACAAGACACATGACACATGACACAGGTGTAAGGGTACAGCGATATTTGGTGCGCTTGAAAGACCAACGCGCGCCGCATACCAAGCGTCGCTTTTGGGTCCAAATCGTCGAGCCATCACGGCTTCAGGGGCCATCCACCTAAACGTATACTCGTTGAAGATGAGGCGTACAAAAAAATATTCTGTTGTTCTTTTTGTTCCCAATTCCACGGTGTGCAAACACAGACCGGAGCGGCAGTTCCTCATTGCGCAGGCTGCGATAGTAGTCTTGTGACATGTTCAAGACTCGTGCCACTGTGAAAGCAAAGCCCGCGAGCGACGGCAAGTGTGAGAAATGGCAGATAAAGACGAGATAAATAAAAAAAAAGCAGACGTCAACAATCGGCCTAAAAGGAGCAAGGCGCGCACAGCCAAAATCCGAGAGCTTGACATATAGCCGGGGTGTATCAGCAAACACCAGCACATTCTAAAGGAGTCGGACCCAATACATGCATGAGTGGCCACCACGACCAGGACCTGTCCCACAGGCCAGCCGCTGGGGCCACATGCTTATCGTGCTGACATACACGAGCGGCCAGATCACGATGAACAAGCCCTCGTCGCGATACGAAGACCATGGCCGAGGCCAGCTATGGAACACACGAGAAAAAAAAAACAAATGGCAACATGAGCCGCCAGCTTTTTATGAGGCGCAAACAGAAGACCGATGAGCAAGTGCAGTCTCTCGTTTTCAGCATACCTGCGCTGCAGCATCTGTCATGACGGCCCGGCCTAGATCCCCACGATTCTGGGTCAAATAGCGACGCAAGCTACCATGTGGAGCAAATTCAAATACCAAGGCCATCGAATTTTGATTGATACTAGAGTTAGGAGCCGCGAGAGGTGAGAGGGGTGATGGTGGGTAAAAAGCATGCTGATGGTCGGTTACGCGGCGAGACAGGCGGGGTGTCAGGGTTCTCGTGACAGAGACCGGGCAAGACCAACACTGTAGGTAAAATCCCAAAGAAAGTGGTGATGTGGGGATGTTCACCCACGCGCAACAAGGCACAAAGCTCAGCGAGCATTTCTTCGCGCCAGCGAGGCATATCCTATGGGGCATACCACGGCACCGGCACCAGCGCACCTGGCGAACATGAGTCATCGCCCTGGCCTTGCGCTTTCTTGGCTCCAACGATGGTATTGTCTTGCATACCAGGTCGTTGATGGTCTTGACGACAACGCTCGTCGTCACGCCACCCGGTCTTCTCCACTGAGCTTGTACCACGCGACCAAAGTGCCCGGCCCCAACCACTCCGCCAAGGGTGATGTCCTCCCTGCACACGACAACCAGTTCCCGAGGACGGTGCAAGCTGCATGTGAGGTCTGCCCAACCATGACCTACGCGTGACCTTGCAGCAACAAAATTTAATGTACAACAACGGATGTTGTCACAAGCCACATACGTGTTGATCAGACGGACGGCATTGTCATCAAGCTCCATGGAGAGCATAAGACTTTGCCAATCGGCCTTGAGATCTTGCCGTGAGCTGACAAATCGCTGCTGGCGGCGGCGCCATAACAAAGCTGCGCCAAGTGCCAACCCAAGCATGCAGAGGCTTACGACGACCGAGACGATGATGACCTGCGCCGAATCGGCCCTGTTGGTAGCCATTGCGGGCGCTTCATTGGTCAAAGGTTTCAAGCTCGTGGCGCCAGTGGTTGCTGCTTGTAAGTCCTCTCGTGAATCAAATACGGAGTCAGCCCACAACGCATCAAAATTTGCCAGGAAGGCCTCAGCCTCGGCCGTGGTTGGAGCCGGCTCAGAAGTTGATGCTTCGGCCGAAACGCCCAAGATTGAACCATTGAGGACACGAAGGATGCCGTACTGATCGGAAAAGTTGAGGCCAGCTCCACTGCCAGGCATGCGGAAGAAGACGCGTACAAACACAAAGGGGCGATTTCCAAAAGGCACGGCACTGATCAAGGCCGAGCAATATGGTGGTAATTTAAGGCATACAAGGGGCATGGCGTGGGAAGGGGATACGCATCAAGTCGAGTGGTGAGACCGGGCAACTGTTGTCGAGGAAGCGAGGTTGGGCGGGCAAATGCGTTTTCGTGAGGTGACGGTGGGCACGGACCGAAAGACTGAGGTGTATTGAATGCCTTCGACAGCGCCAGTGGCACGCACGACGCCAAAGCCATCGTGACACGAGTAATTTCGCCCTTGCGTTGGGTCATATGCGGTGTGCACGGAAGGGTCGATGCGAATGCGCACGGTGCCTCGCCGCAGTTGAACCTGAGAGAGGGAATAGCAAGGTAGATTGGCAAAGACAGGCGAAAGCAGGGCGGTATCCACCACGGCCTGACAGCTGGCTTCGTCACTGCCGTCAGGGCAGTCTTGCACGCCATCGCAAATTTGCGTGACACTGTGAGGTTGTCCACCCGGACAAACCTGGGGTGCGGCGTATGGACAGTGGGAAGCCCCTTGGTAGGGCGGGTCAACGCAGGTGCAGTTGAGCATGACATCGGTGAAGACGACCGCGTTCGACGCGGGAAAGGCGCAGCTGAATGCGCCAACGGTGGTCACGGTGATGGCAGACTCAGACAGCACACCAGAAGTCCATGCTTGCATGACGCCTTGCCAGTTGACGGCACGCATGAGGGAGAAGACACCCATGTAGCGTATGTTATCACCGCTGACATAGAGATAGAGATCGGTGATGCTTGACCAGCTAGGCAGCGCCACTTGGTCTAGATTGACCGGGGTATCTCGCAAGAAGATGGCGATTCGGGTCAAGGCACTTTCGCCCGAGGCGGTCAAGAAAGAGTTTTGCCAAAAGTTGGCAGGGAGGCTGTTAGAGCTGACCGGGCTGATCACAAACTCTCGGATGGTGGCAAACGCGCCTTGCGGTAGGCCGGCCGTCACGACAGTTTTTACAGGCCATGTCGTGCGCGTACCGAGCACCAGCGTGCCAACGAGCGGCGCTTGATAGAAGGCGGTTAGGTTTGGGAAGCGCTCGTGAATCAAGGTCATGTTGATTACATCCAGCCGTACGTCCAGCAACTTGAATTGTGTAAGTGTGGGTAGGTAGGGCAAGTTGTCCACGTTGTCCAGCTCGACTTCGCTGAAAGTGAGGTAAGACAGCTCGAGTTTGCTCAAAGCCGGTATTGAGGCCCGTAGAGCACTTGGCGTTGGGGTGCTGACTGACGTATCAAAGTTCAGAAAAAGGAACTTGGTTTGTACGGGAATACCCTCGGGCACGGGGCCAGTCAGGTCGTCGCAATCGAGTCGATAGCTCACAGAACAGTCACAGAGCGTGCAAATGACATCTGTACAGTCCTCGCCCACCCAAGCGCCATCAACACAGGTGTAGTTGTGCGTGACCGTGGCAGAGCATGGCAAGTGACACTCCCCCGTGCTGGGGTCAATGCGATCCGCCGTGCACCTGCTCACAAACCCTGGCACGGGGGTGTTAGCCGTACAGTCATTGTCCCCTGCTGCGCCAAAGGCCAGGCACAGCAGCAGTAGAGTCAACGCCCCAGCGACCAAATGGAATGAAGGCGCCATCCTCCGCCACCGCCCGCCCCTCACCACAAGACGACGACGACGATGATGACAGCACAACCACGAGCGAGTCGAATGTCAAAAAATGACAAAAACAAATGAAAAATTTTCACACACACACACACACACACACACACACACACACACACACACACACACTTGCACGCACCCACAATTGTTGGCTCTCCCTAAAGTATACGGAGTCTTTCGTATCATGCCCACCTGCTTGTTCTTCTGTGGCTCTGTGGCTCTGTGGCTCTGTGGCTCTGTGGCTCTGTGGCTCTGTGGCTCTGTGGCTCTGTGGCTCTGTTTCTTGAGAGCATCGTTGCTGTGCCTCTGTGTGGGGTCTGATGCCGAGAATAAGAGAAAAGAAGCCAGCTGGGCTGGCTGCAGGCAAACATGATGGTGTCAAACTTGCTGTCAACTATCAGACTTTTGCTTATGTCTTGTCGAATAGCAGCCTCTAAACTGCTCCATGGTGTCTAATGTGCTCCATTGCATTCCCTAAAGTTGATATCACATCGCGAGTTGATCGACCAGCTCAGGCCTGACTTAAACCAGGACCTGCAGTACAGGCGCGTTCGAGGTGGCAGGGCAACGTCGAGCTTTTATACTTGAGGTGCTCAACCACGTGCTCCAGGGTCGCCAGGGTGTCGGGCAGCGGTGCCTCATTGAGTGAAAACCCCTATCGCGCCCACACACCATCAAAATAGGCTTGTGAGCCGGACACACTAGCAGGGCTCTCTGAATCGCCCATGGTACCTTGGCACCTACCGTTGCATCTTGCTGAAGCAAATGGTGAGAAATATGCCCTCGATGGGCCAAGGTGATGACCCATTGTTGAACTCCCTTATCCCGCACCACAAACAAACCGTCCGTCGCGCCCTAACGCACAATCAAAGAGTACCCGACCGTTTCCCAAAGTGGTGAGTGCATCTTTGTTTTTGAACAGACGAAAACCTGCTGCTGGTAGCGCCAAGCCCGATCGAGCAAGCGAGGAAAATGAAACGGTAAGACGAGCACCACCAACCGCGCTGACAAGCATTTGCTCGGCATCGGCTCGCCCGAGCCCAAGGTGCAACCAGCTTGGATTCCCATGATTTGGCTCCTCCAGCGATTCATCTGGAACGTCGGACACATCCGTGTACTCGTACAACGCATCCTCGCCCTGTGTTCCCGCTCGTTCTAGATCAGCAAAATCACACAGTTACACGTCACGTCGTGCTTTGAACACCTTCACATGCCAACCGATGAGACGCGTCGTACCAGGCAACTCGTAGTCTTGGCCGGCATCCATGTGCATGGTTGCGCCGTACAGATGTGAGGAACGTCGCTGCTGACGACCAGGCAGCCGTGCTCGCGACACCACGGTAGACCCGGATGGTTTGGCCGACGCGTACAAGGCACCCGTCTTGGTCGTGTCACTAGTAATAAGCGGAGGCATATCATTGGCTTGATCCACGCCCGGCACCATGTATTCACCCATGGTTGTCGGGTCCTATTCTCGGCACCAAAGTCAGTGAGTGGAACTGTCGCTGCCCTGAAGATTCGCACTGAAACACAAGCTAGACCTGTGACCGCGTTGCACTGTGCTGCCACTCTAGAGTTTGCAAAGTTATAGCTTGAAATTTACCTCGGGAGCCGAATAATACACGCGCGGAGCTGTTGCAGTTGCTGTGGCCTCAACATCAGCATAGCTATACTCGGGCGGTTGCTCGGCCACCATGGGCTCAGCATAACTCCCAATGTTGTGAACAAAGGGCTCCAGGTACCCATTGTCGGGCGCGATGGTAACTGCTGAGAGCTGAGGTTCTACACACCCCAGGGAGAATTTGGTCAAAAAAGAAAAAAAAAAAAAAAACCCCCCAAACAGACATGCGACACAGGCTTACCACTCGAACGGGATGAGGCGCTCAGCTTGTACATGGGGTTGTCAATCAACATGCCCTTTCCTGACAAGCTTGAATCGCCATGCCGAGCACCCCAGTCGAGTCCTGGAGACGTGACAGGCTGTTGGGCCGGCTGCACGCGCTTGCGCTGAACCATGATGATGACCAAAGTAATTAACAACACACCGCACACCATGGCGGCCACCAGGCCGGCAATGAGTGCAACCTCCTGCTTTGACGTCCCACTGCTCTCGCCGCTGCCGCCGCCATTGCCAACGGGATTGGTGCCTGTGGCCATAAATGGCACCGTGCTCGAAGACCAAGGTTCCTTCCCACCGTTGCTGACTGTCCAGATGGCGCGCCGCAGGTCGGTGAGCAGCGTAGCTGTGTCAACATGGGCATCGGCAGCGGACACGTATGCGCCGTTGACAGTGTCATAAAGCGCAAAGCGCAGATCAAAAGTTCGCTCCACTTGGTTAACCTCCGAGCGACGGCGACGACCGTCGCCATCGTCGATCAAAGTGACGCTGACAGATCGCGGGGAGACGCCATCAGGCAGGCGGTCGACCAATAGCTGCTGCAAGAGCGCTTGCAATTCCACGGCGCTGATGCTCGCGTTGGTCGTCACCGTTAGGTCAATCCAATACGGAAGCGTCCCATTGGGTGCAAAGGATGAGGATGTCGTGGCATTATCGTGGGCCAGGTTCCAGTAAATGGCAATGACTTCAGCCTCTCGACAAGACGCTACAACGTCCAAGCTCCCGTCCTTGTCAAAGTCCATAAACCGCACCCCTTCAACGCCTTCGGCATTGGTATCCAAGAGAAATGGGGCGGTGAATCCGGCAGTGCCGCCCAGATTCAGAAACACCGCCACGGTGTTGGCGTTGTTGCTGGCGCTCACCACATCCAAATCGCCATCATCGTCTACATCCGCCAGGTCCAGGTCCATTACACCGTACACCAACTCCGCCAGCACTCGTGGATCTTCAAACTGGTGTGCAGCCCCTTGGCGATACCAGGTGATGCTGTTGTTGTCATAGTTGCCCGTTACCAAATCGGGAAGCCCGTCGCCATCGACGTCACCCACTCGAACGACGGCGGCAGCCCCCGTGTGCCCCTGGATCAAGTTCTCTGTGGTCACGCTGAAATTGGCGCTGTCAAAGAGGCTAAGCTGAATGCTGCTATCTAACACGTTGCAATGGACCAGTTGGATCCGAGTGTCTGAAAGCAGCTTGACTTCGACGGCTCCGAGAGGCCCAAGCCCGGTAGATGAGTGTGCGACGGCGCTGAGTGCTCCAGACTCCTGGCGCAAGTACCATGTCATGTTGCCACTCTGAAAGTCCGTCACGACCAGGTCTGTACGCCCGTCTTCGTTGAGATCTACCGGTGTCAGGCTGCTGGCCCCGGGAATGCCACTTTGGATGACCGTGGGCGCTCCAAACGTGGTTGCATTGAGGCGTGGATAGAGTGCCACGTTGCCCGTAACGAGAGAGGCTGAGACGACATCTGGCCAGGCATGATCTGTTCGGAACAGGGCACGAGCATCGAGCACGCCCGGGGCAGACTGGGAGACTGTGAGGGGACGTGTGACGGCGCGGCCGCCAAGATTCGCATACCACAAGATGCTGGCATCAAAGGCAGCAGCACTGAGAATATCAACAAGGCCGTCGGCATTCATATCCACCATCTCAACAGCACCGGCGCCACCCGATACATCATCTACATTGCTACGCTGAAAGCGCAATGCAGCACAGGGTGCACCGCACGGCGCTGCGGTGGGCCGATTCGTCGTAGTTGTACTCGTCGTTGTGGTTACAATAGGCTCAGTGGTCGGCAGACTGGAATCCGTGGTGCTTACCCCAAATGTGGTTGCGACCGACGATGAAGGCACGGTTGTGGCTGCAACACTCGTAGTAGGAGCGGCAGTTGTCAACGTCGTGGCTGATGGAGAAACAACAGAGGTTGAACTCAAAGTGGGTGAGGTGTGGCGTGCCGTGGTCGTGGTCGTGGTCGTGGTCGTGGCTACATGCTGCTCGCACATGGTTCCAACGTAATCTTCAGGGCAAGTACAGGTGTACCCTTGGGAGGCGAGCACACAGGTGGCCCCGTTCTGACAAGCGTGTTGGTCACAGTAAGAGTTGGCACAGGTTGTGCCAGTATAGCCCAGGTCACAAGTGCACTGATATCCACCCCACGTGTTGGTACAGGATCCATGGCCACTGCATGGCTCCGCAAGGGCTGTGCACTCATCGACATCGTTGTTGCAGGATTTGCCGGTAAAGGTGGGCGGACAGTTGTCGCAGCGATAGTCTTGGCCATGGCGGAGCGAGGTCCAAACAATGATGATGAGCAATGTGTCATGGGTGCATTGCAAAGTGTCGCGAGGCATATTTCGTACTTACCGGCGTAGTTGTTGATATTGACGCAGGAGGCACCATTGCTACACGTGCGCAGCGTGCATGGCTCGGCGACGCACCCAAGGAATTTATCGTGGTAATAGCCACTCAAGCACCCATACGTGTTTAAATCCCCTGCGCATCGGGGCACATGAGTTTCTCAAGACAAGCGCAAGATATGGCATAGCATACAGAGCAAAACAAAGGAGGGGAGGGGCATGAGTTCGCACAGCCTTCGTATTCCACTAGGATATCAAGAGTATCACTGCAGGCTCGGTCATCCCAGCTGCCGTCTGGATCCCAAGCCACACAGTCCGCTGCGAGTACGACCAGCGTTTTGCAAAGGCATTCAAAGAATGGTTTGTGTATGAGGTGGAGGGGAGTCGCCAAAGAACGGAAGAGGCTGATGCTTTTGCAGTTCAGGGGCCAGACACGTACAGCGCCACCAGGATACGGAAAAGGGCTCGCAGAAAAGGTCATTGAGACAAGTGACTTGACCGTTCCAACGGTTACCAGAGCCAAATTGCATGCCTTTTTCTGGCCCCTCTACCCAAGTGTAGGTGCCAGCGCTGCTAGCATCGGACCCGCCGAGCCAAAGGGGCGCTACGCATGGTTGCATGGTGCAAGGTGAGGCTGTCATCCAGCACCCTTTAAACAGGCCCAAATCGCACATCACACAAGCGTGCGAGCAAAGAACCAATCAACAAAAACTTGCAAGTAATGGCAAGGTTGGCAGCAATAAAGTTGTATTCTTCCGCGGTTCTGCGAAATCGCAAGGTGAGGGCAGGCAGGTGCGTGAGCGACCGTGGCTTTGAGGGTTGGGGTGGGCAGGCCGCGAATGACAAACGTAATTGTCGCGAGATGGCCGCGGAAAAAGGTTTCGGGGCCTTCTGAAATCATGAGCTGCTCTGCATATCCGTCTGAAGTCCAGAAACTGCTATCAATCTGTCATCCAGGTTCACAATTCATTCAGATCAATTCGGCCCTGCCTGGCGCCGCACGAGTTGGCGGAGATGTTTCCGACACAATACCTTGATGATGTCATAGGAATGGCCGTTTCTCGGCCAAAAGACAATCCCGGCGGCATGGCCTAGAAAGTACAGGGACATGGAGGGCAAAGGCAAGGGGAAGGAGAAGGAGGCGGAGGAGGCGGCGGAGGAGAAGGAGGAAGAGGAGGAGGAGGAGGAGGAGCGGCGTGAGCCAACGCTCGAGAGGGAAAAATGGAGGGGCCATTCATGAGGAAAACGCTATTTTCATACCACAAAGCCACAAGGCAGCCAAGAGCACCCGCCAGGACCTGGACCTGAACCCCAGGCCCGGTGCTGAGCAACGCGACATGAACGTTGCCTGAGGTTTGGCCCTGCACTGGTCTTGGTCGATCCGCCAGCGCAACCAGACTTGAGCTCGCTTTTCACAACTCGGCGAAGGAACAGGATGGCGAAAGGGGGGGCGCAGTAAAGCAGAAAAGAATGCAGTCAAGAGGAAGAAGAAGGACGAGGAGGAGGAGAAGGAGGAGGAGGAGGAGGAGGAGGAGGAGGAGGAAGGAGGAGGAAGGTGCAGCAGCACAAGCACAGGTCGGTGTCAGGAGAAACAAACAAATGGGCCAGTCGGGTTTTCTTCGTCTCTCTGTTTGATCATGGGCTTCGGACCAAGTCTCTGGCGCAATAGTTGTTTTCGCTTATCTTTGCCGCTCTTCCGTCTCTGTTGCAGTCTCTATCTCTGGCGCCGGCTCTGGTTTGGCCGCTTGTCTCTGCAACGTTGTGGTGGATGTCACGCACATTTGGAGGTTGCGCGTGCGGCGCGTGCCACGATCATGCCCAATGTCAGATTATACAACTGCATTATGTGTGTTTTACTAACCATTAACTGCGTTGTATTTATAGTGTACTCTCCATTGTATTTCCAGACCGACTGCAATAACTTGATGAAAAACAACAAAAACCTCTACTGCCCTTGGCGCTGCTTTGGCTGCGCTTTGAGCCAGCTGAGCCAGCTGGCTCACTTGGCGGGGGCGCGACCAAAGTCGAGGCGCCGAGTCACCGTTGTCGTTGCATCAAGAAGTTGACCGCGTGGAATCGGGTCTGATGTCCCGAGAAACCAATACGCCAAACCCCCCGTGGCGTACACCATGGCGACCAAGGCGAAAACGGCCTGCCACGTCCCAAAGGCTGCATTGATGTAGGCCGCCACCGGCACGCCCACAACCCCAGAGAGCGCCGCAAGACTGTTACTGATGCCCTGCAATAGTCCCACAAACTCGGTGGGCGCCACGTCCAACTTGGCTGCCTCGTGACCTACCACCCAAGCTGGGGTCAGAGACAAGCCGCGTCCACTGGCCCAGACACGATGTCAGCCGCGGGTCAATTTGCATACCGTTGGTTGAGAGGCCGGACATGCCAATGGAAAAGGAGAGCAGGGCCGTGGTCAAACCGCCCTGGGGTAGAAGCAGTACCAGCAGCATGGCCCCGGCTGCCAAGCCATAGCTAATGGCCTCACAGAGGCGTCGAACCCCTGAGTTTTGCAACCATGCGCGATCCGGTGAGCCGACGCCAATGTCGATGTCGACGCCGACGGTTCAAACTCGGGCCAACACAGTCACAAGAGCAGTCCCGTCGGCGTCGGTCGATGGTCCCGCGATACGTACGTGACTTGTCCACGCCGGCTCGGACGAAGTGATCAGCGACAAAGGCCCCTCCCATGCTCGTGCTCATCATGATGATGTAAGGTGCCATGAGCTGCGAGGCATGGGAACGATGCCCCGTCGGGCCGGCCGACACCTAGAACAGGGATAGCAAGGTGGGCATGATAAATGAGCGCTGGGCTCGGCCACGGGTTCACGTCATTGACGTTTTTTTTTTTTTTTTGTTTCTGGTCCAAAAACACACCCCGGCGTCGAGCTCGTCGTAGTAGGTGGGAAGCCAGGACAAAGCCAAAAAATGACAAAAGGCGTGGGCAAAGTGCCCAACAAAGATGGCACGGCAGTTTGGATGCAAAAACAAGCGCCAGGCGATCCGGGCCTGCAAGCGCCAATCCTCGCCGGCCACTGTAGCACCAGGCGTCCCAGCACGGGTCACTGGTGGCGATCCTGGGCTTTGGCGAACCACCAACAGCCATACGACCAGCCAAACCAAACCCCAGCTACCAAAGAGATGAAAGATAAAAGGCCAAGGCCGCGATGCCAGCAAATGCTCACTGAATGCCAGTGTAAAGACGGTGCCTGCCAGGCGCCAGGGTCAGGAGCACGGGATATGTGAGCGCTGCTGCAGGCACGTCACACGCTCTGCATAGCATGTGGGGCGTGGTGTGTGGCATGGGGTAGCTGACACTGATGTTGCGCTGCAAGACAAACCGAAGAAGGTGGCCGTGGTTTGTAGGCTGATGTTGCGCGAGCGCAGCTCGGGATGGGAGGCACTGAGAATGTCATAGACACATGGAAAACACATGCCCTCAAAGACGCCCAAGATGACGCGGACGCCGTAAATGACCGTCTCGCCCTCTTCTGCTGCCGTGGGTGTCCAGATGGTCAGAACAGACCATCCCAACGCCGCCACGGCCAAGACGCGGCGGGCTCCAAATCGAAGGGCCAGCATTGACCTGTACACCATCAGACGTCAGAGGACTCACCTGACTGGCTCGGCACAAACCCTATCCAACACCACTGACCCAAGAAGCTGGCTCGTCAGGTACCCGATGAAGAAGGCGCCCATGATATGCCCCACTTGGATCTGGTGTGCACAGCAACTTGATTTTAGCTCGGACGACTGCAGCAACTGTCATTGCCATGCCTGGCCCAAACAAGCAGCAATGGCTCTTCAATAGCAATGCAATGTACCTTGGACCAGCCAAAATCATCCTTCATGGCAAGCACGGCCACGGAAATGTTGACACCTAGACACCGCGCCGAAATGAGCCGAAATGAGCCACACGCTGCGAGTGAGTCGGCACGCCGGCACAGGGCGGCTCGGCGGCAACTTACGATCGCAGTAGTTGATAAACATGATCACGGCACACAACCAGACGATATGGCGGGGAACCCCAGGCCCAGACCCAGCCATGCTCTTGGCCCCAGCCCCCAACCCCGCCCCCATACCTGCCATTTCTACAGCCACCGTCATCCTCGCCGTACCGCCCCCTCCCCTCGCCTGCTCGCGTCCGCAAATGTGTGTGTGTGTGTGTGTGTGTGTGTGTGTGTGTGTGTGTGTGTGTGTGTGTGTGTGTGTGTGTGTGTGTGTGTGTGTGTGTTCTCTCTTTCTCTCTTTTATTACATGTGGTAGTTGTGCTATTCCTCTGTGTTGTTCTCAAACCAATTCACTCCCTTTCTCTCTCTCGTGTGTGTCTTTGCTCTCTCCCCTTTTTCTCTCTCTCTCTCTCTCTCTCTCTCTCTTGTATTACTTGGGGTAGTTGTGCTGGTCTTGTGTCTCTCATGATCGCTGACGGTTTCCTTGGATTTTTGGGGCGAGAGAATGTCGTGGCGTGGCCGAGCATGGCGTCATCTTCCGACCGAGTGAGCTTGCACGATGGGTCTGCTGTGCCTGTGTATCCCAAGGCTTCTTCACTTGCGCCGACAGGCACCTGTTTGCCAAGATGGAGCCAGCTCTTTTGAGAATCAGAACACAGAATCATCTTTGATAACCTTCATTAACCTCTTGCCTCCCCACCGCTCCATAACAGCCACGCGATCGCCGAGGACGCATGAACGCGCTGTGAGGCGGAAGAAGTGTCAGAGCACGCTTTTACTCGCTCAGGCGCAAGACTGCAGCAACATGATATTTACCAAGCGTGTCGGTATAAGGCCACAAGTCATAACGGCCGGTTCCGTCACTTCTAGGCAAACCTTGGAGCCGAGGCGAGCTGGAGCAGCTATGGCCACATGATTAAAAACCAGCGTGCACGAGTCGCAGATATTATGAGAACTTGCGAGCCAAACTCCACGATTGATGGTGCCCGATGCAAGGCATCCCATGTGTGGCAGGCATTCATGGGTGTTGCAGCCGTCTGATATGCTGAGCTAAAACTTGAACAAGAGCTTTTGTGGACAACAGCAATGCCTGTTAGGGCTTGCAAGTGGTGGTGGGCAGTTCGTGTGTTGTGTCAGATTGCCCGCCACGAACAACAAGGGAGAATCCGCGGTTATCGTGACAGAGTCGTTCACAAACTTTAGACTTTTAAACCTCGGATGCACATCACGCTGACGGAAGACTTCCAGCTCACACCAGAGTAGGCATGCCTTGATGGCAGGCCGGTCTAGACACTCATCTTGCGCCACACCGAGATCTTCCAGCAAGGTATCAAACCACTGAAGCAGTCCATGGGGAGGTGCGGCGTAATGAGGGTACCAACGCTTGGAAAAGACAGTTCGAGGTAGTGAGCACCACCTCGGCTCCTGACGCGGAAAAGCATCAACCCTCATTGCAAAGACGGTTGTGGCAATCGCGTCTTGGCACCAGCCGATTGCGTTGGCGACGAGGGCAAGTAGGGCCGGGAATACCATGATGGTGAAGCGCACGCAGGCTGTAACCAGCGTCTGGCATAAACACTGGGACGCTGCCAAACAAGGAATCATTTTGAGATTCAAACCCTTACTCGCTGCTTTTTGACCCATCAAACTTCCACGAAGCGATACAAGCCACGTTCGTCTCGGAAGCTGTTGCTCTCACTGACCTCCCCCAAGCTCCCCTGGCGGCGCCTCTCCTTCAACCAGGCGACATGGACCCATCATTGAAGGATCAGCCATTGAAGGAAATTCTGAAGGACCCGGCCTATGCTCGCTTCAAGCCCCTGGAGAAAATCATCGGGGACCTGAATGTGCGTGACTGGGCCAGTCAGACCCTGCCCTCCTTGCTGGACTGCACCCCTGACGATCTCAAGATGCACGTTTCGGCTTTTTACCGCGTGCTGGAGCGTGAAGGCAAGTTTTTGGATGCACTGCAAGGTGACACACGAATGCTTGACCTGAGCATGGGTATGGTGACCAGCGTCGGCTTTGGCCTTCAGAACTCCTTGAAGCACGTTCTTGAGAACTTGCGCTTGGATGCGCTCGATGGCATCAGTGTAATCAACCTGAGCTACAATAATCTGCTCGACCAAGATGGCGGCTTGCTTTTGAGGCTCGCGGACAGGATGGCAGAACGCAAGCCGCCG
The DNA here is from genome assembly GCF_000002865.3 of Monosiga brevicollis MX1. Classification (NCBI taxonomy): domain Eukaryota; class Choanoflagellata; order Craspedida; family Salpingoecidae; genus Monosiga; species Monosiga brevicollis. Next base: position 561,466 of record NW_001865055.1, read on the forward strand.
CAGCCAAAGGTGGAGTTTCGGCTAACTGGCAATCGCTTCACGCCAAACTTTTTGGTTGAGACTGCCTTGCCCCTTTGCCAGATGGACCACATTTCGTACGTCGTTGTGCCGGATCTGGGGAGGAGTGACGCGACTGCTGCCTTGGCTCACATGCATGATAAAAGCGCGCTCGTTTTCAACAAGCTCATCTTCATTCGAGAAATGCACTTGCCTGGCGGGCATTGGCAAGAGATCTTGCCCCCCGGTGTTGTCCCTCATGTGGTTCGAGAGACACACGACAAATACTACTTGCAGGCACGAGCGTGAGCAGATCGCACCTTTCATTTTCTCGCTTTCTCGCTGGTGCCATTTTTTGTTGTTGTCGTGAAATGGATGGATGGTTTAGAGTGTGCGATGATTGATCTGGGCCTGACGCCGTCTGGCTACAAGGGTCACTTGTTGATCCGCTCCACAATCAAACTCTCAAACCGACACCAGCCATGACCTTTTTCGACGCGCTGCTTCTTCCGTGCTACGTCGCAAAACATTGGCAATTGTGAGGCTGCGGGTCAGCCACCACCTTCATTTGCTGCGCACCATTTGCCCAACAGCCCAAGCTGCTGTTCTCCGACCCATCATGGCGCACGCTTGTGATTAACAAGAAAAATTAATGCATGAATGCGTGCCTCAGTACAAGGCTGCTCGGCCTGCGCCAGCGCACAGCACGAGGCTGGTGCCACGGTACTCCTCGTGGTTCTGCCTGCGTCACAGGTTGTGAAGAGGTCGACCAATTCATTCTCTCCCCACACTCTTTTTGCTGGTGGTGTGCGAGTCCATCTGGGTGATCAACTACCAGAGACACGGTAGAATAGGACGCGCGCGACATGGCACAAATGCATCATCATGTAATCAATTTGAAGCATGAAGAAGCCCAAGAATGAGAGCAGGTGCCCTCTGCAAGGACAACACTATAATGTTCACGCGATGGTGTAGAGAGTGCTAAAAAAAAAAAGGAGAAGAGGACCCAAGGGTATCGTCCGCGATCCAGACTCAAAGAGGGTCGCGCGCATAACATGTGACAACAATGGACGATGCCACTCAGACATAATATTATGTATATAAAAAAATCAAGGAACCAAGAAAAACAGCATGGAAGAAAGGAAGAGGAAGGGAAAGTAAAATCACGAGAGGATAATAACATGGGCGTCGACGTGAATGGTGCAATGCGCATGAAAACAAATGGCAATCGCTCTTGACATGGAAAGGAGAGCTCGGCTCTAACAAAACGGGGGAAGAAGTAAAAAACGTTGACCATCAAGACGCAGCCGTCAAATCTGCTTGAATCAGCATTAAAAGTTGAGGCGCGAGGCGCTGCTGGCACGACGCATGGAGCTGGAATGGGGGATATTCAACTTGGACGAAGCAAACAGCGTTGGAGTAAAGCTGCGGGCTTGCGTCAAATCAGCAGAAGCACTGGGGCGCCGGCGGCGATCAAGAGCACTCTGCGACGAGGGCTCATCTATCGTCACCGCTTCCATTCGAAGGCTACCACGTAGGGAACCATTGGGCGTGGCCAGCTCCAAGCGCGACATGCGGCGCTGTGGTAAAGCCATACTGCCGCGACGAGCAGAACCTGGTGGCTGCGCCATACTGCCACGGCGAACAGAGCCTGGTGGTTGCAGTGAGGAGTCGCGCGAAGCTGAGCCAGGTCGAGAATTCGGTTGGGTCTGTAGGACTGGGGTGTGACGTCCCAAGAGCATGCTGCCTCGTCGACGGTTTGGACGCCGGCGCGCAAATGCCAGTGACACTGATTGGCGACGGCGAGACCGGCGCGAACGAGATGGACAGTCATCGTCGTTATCGTCGTCGTCGTCGTCATCGTCATCATCACCATTATCATCGCGATGGTAGTGGCCATCATGGTCGTCTCCCGAATCGTCGGAATCCCGGAGGTCATCAAGGTCTGAATCAGATGCGACTTCGAGATGAAGGCGGTGGCGTGAATGGCTATGTCTGAGCTCGTCCGAGTCGTGTCGACTCTGTTGGCGACTACCCTGACTAGATGCGGCGTTGGACAAAGAGTCAGCATCTTCGCTGTGGCTGCTGAGACTGAATCCACGCTGGTCCTGCTTGGAAAAGGACAGGATGCCCAACGTTTCAGACGTGCTGATGATCATGCGATCCGCGTTGCCAAAGGCAAAGTCGTTGATGGCAAAGCAATTGGCATTGCCTCGGAAGATACGAACGCAATGCCCTGTTCGAGCCACCCATACACGCATCTTGCCGTCGGTACATGAGGTGATGACCCGACCATCGGCTAGGCGACACGCAGTGACAGCCTGAAGATGCCGCAGCGTTTTCATGGGCCCAAGAACACGCGAGTGTTTGGCCCAAATGTGGCAAGCGCCATCCTCACCCGCGCTAATGGCAAGGTACTCTGTCAAATGGACATCGCGCACCATGCCATCGTGTGCTTGAACGGTGAAGACCTCCTGCACGGCAACCGGATCGATCAGATGGCTCTTAAAGGGTGCTCGACCAGCGTGAGCAGCAGCATTGCTAGCACCACCCATATGTGGCCGAACAGCGACGTGGCTGTCTTGACGCTTAGCGAGACCCTCCCCTGGGGCCGCGCTGCCGTGGCTCGGTCTTGCGCCAGATCGAATGAGCTGCAGGAGCGTGAGGGTACCATCTTCGCAGGCAAACAACACGTGGTCACACATGATACGACAAGTGGTGATGGGTGCAGAGGTGTGGCGCGTGTGCAACGCCGCACCGGTGCGGAGGGACCAGATGATAAGGCAGCGGTCACGACCGCCCGAGGCAACCAGGAGCGCCTCCTCACAGATGCTGACGGTGACGACGGTGGACTTGTGCCCACGAAAGACGGTGATGCAGCTGCGATCCGCCATGGACCACACACGAACGGAGGTGTCGTAAGAGCCGGAAACGACAATGTTGAGGGAATCGCTCATGGCAATACCACGAATGGAGCCGGCGTGTCCGCTGATGGTTTGCACGACCCGACCCGTGGAGGCGTTGTAGACACGAATGAGCTTGTCAGCGGATCCGGTGACAAAGTGCTCGCCTCCGCGAAAATCCAAGACGCGGGCAATGTTTTTGGAAATGTCGCTGACGAGGAGGACGGAGTAGAGGCCGCAGAAGATGTCAGTCTCAAATTGCGTAATGGTCAGCGAGCCATGTTCCGTGGGCACCTCGAGCTGGACAAGGTTTGTGTTTTGAGCGCGGGCGTGGTTCTTGCGTAGATCCAAGATTAGGTCGTCGGCATCACGGCGATGAGTTTGATCTTCCATGACCTGCACGGCGATATCGCGCCAAGCAACTGAGACCTTGGCAGCCACTTGGAGGTCACGAAAGGTGAAAAAACCCATGAGATACTTGGAAAGTGGTGGAGGTAGCAGCTTGATGATGTCGCATTTGGCGGTACCCTCGTCGGGCCCGCTCTCACGGAGGCGCTCTTCGGCATAATTGACGAGCGGTCGGAGGAGGTCCACGCCAGCAAACCGGTGGAGACGTTGAAAGGCGGCCAGGCGACACCAATGGGTGGTCATGGCAAACCAGGCGAGGGCGCTGCGCATTTCATAGCTCTCATCCTGAGCGGCCAGGCCGGGCAGAAACGTGCGGGGCACGCCAACTTGGAGACCGGTTTCACCCATGCGGCGATTGACGGTGGCGGCTAGCGCGGCATGGGAGCGACGGCGGCCCTTTGCAGGTAGGCTCGCTGAGTTGTTACTGGTGGCGAAGCTTGAAGAAACAGAACCATAAGGGGGCGATGTGGGGTGCAGGGAAGCACTGACGGAGCGCGAAGCCACGGGCCCACTCGTGCCGCTTTGATTGGGGGATGGGCGGCGACGGCGAGCGCTGGAGGGTGGGGTGGCGCGACGTAGCTGAGACTGTGAACTCGCGGTTGGTGGAGAACTCTGGGGAGTGCTTGGGTTGGCGGAGCGAACGCGGGCTGTTCGGGCGCTGCGGGCTGATCGGGCACTGCGGCGAATGGCGGTGAGACTTGAAGATGAGTTGGGAAGGGATTTGTGACCCCCGGGCTGCACAAGGCGGGACCGCTGGGTCAAACGGGTATTGTCAGCTTCGTGGAGGCTGGAGAGCAAGACTTCGGCTTTGGCGCCATCGGTGACACCCTTGGTATTATGAAGGGCGTAAAGCGTGTCTCGATGCTTCAGAGGTTGCAAGAGGTTGACAATATACTGAAGAAAAGGCACGGGAGCGGCGTCGATGAGGCGAAAGAGGAAGCGGCGCTGGTGGGTTCCGGGAAGCTGGCCAAACCAGACTTCATTGTTCAGCATGTGACGTTGCACCTCGCAGCTCTGGCAACGAGAGCAGATGATGGGCAAGCCGGTCACGTCGCAGCGAAACTCAAAGTCGTTGTGATGCCGCGGCGGGGATTGACCCGAGGCCGTGCCCGGCTGCCGAGGGCCACCCAGTGTGTGCCGCATGATCGTCGACGTCATGTCGGACAGACGATGCTTGCGGCGGTGGTCGCCCCAGAGGCAAGGGCAGGGAAGAGTGCCGTGGCCAAAGATTGATGCTTGAGCTGGCACATGGATGGAGCGCCGAAGAAAAAGTCGAGGGTAAAAGGGAAGGGCAGGGCAGAAAGAACGAAGAGGCGGAGGCGCCCAAGCAAGCTGTGCTTGCTAGGCGAGGGCCACCTGCGCGCTATCGGCAGGCGGAAGGAGAGGGAAGGCGCCCGTCCAAAGGAAAGACCAGCAGAGTAGAAAAGGCGAAAGGAGCAAGGGACGTGAGGCAAGAAGAGCAGCGCTGTGAGGCAATGGCGAAAGTCGTCGCTCAGCTGACTGGCTCGGGTGAACGAGAGAGAGAGAGAGAGGGGGGGGGGGACGTCGAGACCACTCATACCTCGTTCGTTCGTGTTCCCAAGTTCTTCAAGGTAGAAGGGGGTCGTGATGGTTGGGCCAGAAGCTGGCCAACAAAGAGCAAGATCAACGACCAAAGCAAAAGGCCTGGTCGCCACTGCCGAGTAAATTACTTGGGGAGGGGAGAAGGCTGCTTCCCTAGACTCGATCATCAGCGCGCACCAACACACCCGCGAGGCACAAAAAAAGTACGTCACATGAGTTGAACGTCGTTACCGACCAAACACACCGATAACAAACTCTCTCGCAAACTCTCTCTCTCTCACACAAACTCTCTCAAACTCTCTCTCTCTGTTTGTCTCTTTGTCTATTTGTCCTCTCTTTCTCCGTCTTCAATGAAAGTGCATCCAAGGTATGACAAACAGCAAGGTTGGGGACGGGGGGGTTGGGAGCCAGGCAATGTGCGATATATGCGATGTGCGATGTGTGCGATGCGCGACGTTGAAGAGAACAAGAACAAGAGGATGAACAAGGCAGAGAGATTGGGGATGTGCATCAAGACCAAGACGCAGACGGCCTTGTGGAGTGACCATGAAAAGGATTCTTGAGTCAGTGTGTGGTCGCGAGAGGTTGGGGATGTGCCAGTCACACGAGACAGGGCAAGACACAGCGCAGAGAGGAGGTGGAAGGGTGGGAGTTTAATTGTGTTGACCAAGCGGGGGCATCAACTGTGCTTTTGTCTCCCAAGTTCGCGCTGCCAGTTGGCATGAGGAACAGATCTTACCGTGCAGGACAGCCAAGAGAAAAAAAAAATGAGCAGCGGAACTCAATTGCATGAGAAACCTCTGGCTACGGCTGCGACAGAGAGGGGGTTTGGACCGAGGTCACACTCAGAGAGAATGGTATAATCTTGTTCAGAAAACAGGAAAAAGTCAAAGGCAAAGCAGAGATGTGGGAATTCATGAACAGGCGCCCAGAGATGTGTCATGAGGAGCCGAACAGTGGCACTGCAATGGACACAGCCGTTTGGTCCCTTTGGACAAAACGTGGGCGTGGGCATTGCAGCTATTTGTGAACCCATGAAAGTGTGACGTCAGGACCCACAAACCCATGGTTTCTTTTGTTTGATATTGAGGGATGTTCACGCTTTTCCTGTCCGGTTGGTGTGTGTTGCGTTGCACCTGGTGTTTTGTGGCGTTGGGTCCACGCCGTGCGATCTTATGGATCGGGACGAGTCGCTCTGCAATCAAACATGGTGTAAGTCTAGGGAACCGTTGTGGCAGTGCGCCGACGCAGAAGTGGTCAGACAGGAAAGAAGGGGGGGGGTGTCTGAAAAGAAAGAAGACCTCCATGTTAGTACATGTAGTTTTCATTCCCAGCAGCGGCGCCGGCGCTTGGGATCAAGATCTAAGTGAAGTGTTTGTCATTCATCGCCATCCACGCGACATTACATTTGCATGATGGTAGCAGCCTTGGTTGGGCGCTGTCACTGCCCCAAGCACGTGTGAATGTGACCCGAGGGTCGCGTGTGTTGGTGATAGGAGGACAATGTGTCCTTGGTGTCCTCGGTTCGTCGGGAAACATGGCGCTGCTTGACCGGAACGCGCCCGGCACGGTCAGCGGACATAACCGGATGGAATGGAGTAGAAAAATCAGCCACAGCGTGGCCAGACCAGCTACAACAAGACATCCGATGCTGCCAGAGTCGACGACCACGGCAAAATTGGCTGTCTTGCAGTCGATCAGAATGACTTTGGGGGGATGGCACAAAAGGGCGCGGCGCGTGGGCGCCTGTACCAAGTTAATGTCCCCACTTGGGCCCTGGTGGTCTCTGGAGCATACTGTACCAACACCCGGCCAACGGTGGACTCAAAGTAGGTGACCCAGCCGATCTTTTTTTTTTTTTTGACGGTCCAAAGCCCGACGCGCGACTGAAGAGATCAACCACGTCGGTCGCCTTTCACCCCCCCCTATCTCGTGGCCCATTCCTAATCCCATCTTCATGCGCAAGCAAGGCCTGGAGCTCCGGGTTCAGTGGGGTCAATCCTGCCTATATCACGATGTCGTCTGTCTCTCCGATTTTGTCTCCCGCTTGTTCCTCCCCCCCCGCTATTCTCTTTCTCTTCTCTCCCTTACCTTCTGGCGCTCGCGCGGCCCCTCACCTGTGTGTTTTTTCCTCAGTACCGACCCATCTTTTTGTCAAAAAACACCTGCATCCTACACACGCTACCAGCAAGTTTAACTGAATCAACATTCCGAGGGTGTGTTTACTTTAGTATTGTCAGATAATGTGTGTGAATGACAGTTGGTTGGCCTCGCCTTGGCAACCAGTTTTTCACTCCTTCACCGCTACTGCTGCTGCTGCTGCTGCTGAGACCTGCTCTGCCCCCCCTTGCTGTCTACTCCCTGGCTCTCTGCTCGCTTGCTTGCTGTGCTTCCCTGCCGCGAATCGTTCCTGGGTTGATAGCTGAACGGTACATAGCCGACACAATGGCGCATCGCAGTGAAAAGCTCAAGCTGCTCGAGGAGCTGACCGAGTCAACGCACTGTACGTGTGTGAGCGCGTGATTTCGCTCTACAGCGCCCCCTCCGTCCCTGCCAGTGCCCACTCACCTGCTCGGACCACATGCATGCATCCCGGCGACGTCTACAGTCTCATTGGACGAAATCAATGCACTCCATCGCATGTTCAAGTCACTCACGGACACCGAAACGGTGAGATCACCCAGACTCAAGCCCCGCTGCGCCCCGCCCTGTCTCCCTTGCTCACTGCCGGCGCTGACCCTCTGGCTCAGATGGCCAAGCCAGTTTTTCGCGAGCTGCTGCACGACTACTTTAGCTTTACTGACGATCAGATGATGGACAAGAGTATGCGTCCCGCCATCCCCACAATGCCGCCGAGCCTTTGACCATGGAACCCACGACGCTCACATGTCGTGCTCCTCGCATTGACCAGTTTTCAAGGCCTTTGCCAAGACGGAAAATGTTCTGTCCTTCGAGACGTTTGTCACCGGCCTGTCCACCTTTTTGCGCGGCACGGTGGAGGAACAAGTCGAGCGTATGTCGTTTTTTTTTTCTCTATCCTTCGCCCAAACCTGCATTGCGTTGCCCGCTCAGAGATGCAAAGGGTTTCCCCTCTCAGCCACACGCCCCCACCGCCTCTTCCGGCTCTAGTTGTGTTCAACATCTATACTCGAGGCTCCATGGAAGCCATCAACCGCGATGATATGTGCCTTCTTTTGAAGAAGAGTATCGTCAAGGTATTGCCCACAACACCCCGATATTACTCATGTTGCTCGTTGGCTGGCCTTTACCCTCATTCACAACCTGCCAAATCACACAGCCGGCGAGTGAGGAGGAGCGCGACGAAGGCATCCGCGATCTTGTGGACATGCTTCTTCGCAAAATGGTCAGTCAATCTGCCTTTGATGGGCCGTGCGTCTTAAATTCGCTTGGTCATGACGCATGACGCTCAACCCTGCCCCTGTCTGCCCTCACCCAGGATAAGGATGGTGATCATCTGCTTTCCCTCGAGGATTATAAAAAGTCTGTTGCGGAAGACAAGCTTCTTCTCGAAGCCCTGGGCCCATGCCTGCCCAACGGCAAGGTCTGCCCTCCTGTTTTCTTCCACTCATGGGGTCTGCCACTCTCCATGGCCGCAGCTTGCCTCAACTCAGCTCTGGCTCAACTGACATTGGTTCAAATAGGATGTCAAGGAGTTTTTGGCTGCAGCAGAAGTCTTGCCTCGCATCTGAGTCTCACCAACCCCCACCCAACTGGAGCGGCATTCGTTCGCCTGCCTGTTGCTTGGCCTGCAAGCCACGTCAGAATCTAGAAATAACAAGGGTATTGTAGAATGGGTCCGGGGCCCCTGGATCTGGCGTGTCACCTGCATGGCGCTGGCAGTGGTCCCATGAAGAACATGAGCACCACAAACAACAGTTTTCAATCTAGTGTTTCCCTTTTTTTTTTTTTCTTTTTCCATCTCTGCCCCTCTTGTTTTCTGACGCCGTGTTGAAAAGCCTTGGAACCCACTGCTTTTTTCCGTGGACCACCAACATTTGTAATTTTTTTTTTCTTTGATCCTTGGTTGATGTTTGGCAACAAGATCTTTCGTGGGCAGGCCAACATTGCGGTTATGACGGCGAAAACAACCATATTGGGGCCCGAGATGTGGTGTGAGGCGGACGTGTTGCCGAGACGGGGTCAATCATATCATGCTTGGTTTGAAGCAGTCACTCTGACGGATGGAGACCACCACCAGCAAGGAGCCGCACAGCGGCTTTGAAAGGCTGAAACAAGTGGCATGGGCCTGTCAACGCCCATCCACGTCAAAACTACAAGAGTGGCTACTTTTTGTTGTCCTGTTGCAGCTTGCTCAGCATGGCTGACACGGCATAGTTGAGCTTTGGTTGACCTCTACTCGTGTGGACCAAAGAGAAAAGGGGGGTTGGGGGCGTTGGCCCAAGATGAGAATGCAAGTCTGTACAGTCTGGGATGGCGACAATTTTCAGACAGAACAAAACACCGCGGTCAAAGTGTGTTTGTCGCACGCACTTGCTGTTGGTGGCCGAGCGACGAAAATATTCTGCGCGGCGCTGTTCCTGGCGCTTGGCTTGCAACTGACGCTTCTCATCCCTGGTCATGCCAGGGTCACCAGACCCGGGATCCACGCGCGACGTGGGACGCGTCTATGTTTGTGTATCATGTGGTGGTTCGGTTAGACGTACCGCAGCCAAGTTTTGACGAAAACGAACAACCTGTGAAAGTTTGGGGCAGAACCATGGCGGTGAATTACCTTTGTCTGGTCTTGATCTGGCTCCAGCCCTCGGGCCCGCTCGTCCTGCTGGGCGGCTGCCTCGGCAGCCAAAGCTTTCTCTAGGGCGCTCTGGTTATCATTACCCTCCTTGGCCATCTTGCCTTTGAGTCTTTTGAGCTTGTAATTGAGGCCCACCTGTTGTTGCTGCTGGGCTTGCTCTACCCAGACAAGGGCAGGCAGCCAAGCAGGCCCGACGTTAAGCAAGAGCAGGAAGAAGCAAGCGTGCAGTTTTCCTGATGAGTTGACGGCAAAACGTACTAATAGCTGACACGGTGTGAGCCGGCTGAGCCCTTGACCGGCCTCGCGCACCACGACCAGCGCCACGACCAGCGCCACGACCAGCGCCTCGACCAGCGCTTCTACCAGCGCCTCTACCAGCGCCACGCGCGCGACCCCGTGTCCCGCCACCGCGTGCACGACCACCACTGCCACCCCGACCACCGATCCGAGCCATTGTCTATTCGTCCACCCAGCGTCGGCATGAGCACCATCACCACACACACACACACACACACACACACACACACACACACACACACACACACACACACACACACACACACACACACACACACACACACACACACACACACACACACACACACACACACACACTGCGCCACCGCCACCGCCACCGCCACCGCCACACAGCGCTACCGACAGCGAGAAGGGAGAGAGAAGGGAGAGAGAGAAATACGAGAGAGCAGCAAGAGAGAGAGAGAGAGAGAGATCAACTCGTGGGTGGCAGGCAGCAGGAATTATCTGACATTCAAGAAACCAAGAGCAACTCACTGTTTTCGCCTTTTTCCACAAAACGCTTTTCTCTCTCTGTGCGCGCATGTGTGTTATTTTTTATTTTTTTTTTTCAAAGGTACGACGGTGGCGGCGGGTTTGTGGCAGTGGCAGCGGCAGTGGCAGTGATGTTGGTAGAGACGGGTAGTGGAAGGGGTGGTGGAGGGTGGGGTTTGGGCAGCGTGAGGGCGGGAATAGAGGGGACCTTTGAATTCGGCGCCTTCTCCTTCGTCTCATCAGGATGGTGTGTGTGTTTCTCGCATCTGAAAGGCAGCAGCTTTCTAGGCAGGGGGTAGTTCAATGGATCACCGTCGTTGTCAGTGAGAGGCAGTGGGTCCGCAACGGCAGGCGGATCGCCGCAGCAGTGGTTCGGAACGTCAAACGCCCTTCTCGAGCCTGGACAAGATGGGCGCCCGCGTTCGGCTTCAAGTATGTTCCTGTAGCTCCCGGCGCCCCAGCCTCGATTCCGTGGTTGGTCTTGACTCACCGGCGCGTCCCCTGCTCTGCAGCACCAGGATGTCGCCCTTTCCCTGGACTTACAGCGCCGGTTTGTCAAGGTACTACCGCCTTTGGCCACGAACATGCCTGCACATGCCCACACGGCCGTTTTCCTTTCTCACGCCTCCTTGTTTGTCGCCCCCTCCGACCTCTCGGCCCGTCCTTTCTTGAATGCTACGCATCATGCAGGGCTCGACCACGCTGACTTTGGTCGGATCTGACACCACAGCGCCCTCCAACCTATCCATCATCGATGGCTCCCGCCTCTTCTTGAACGTGGGCCCAACCGTGCGCATCGCTCGGGTCCTCGTCAACAACGAGCCCGCCAAGTACACAACCGAATTCCCTCTGGTCCGCCTGTTTCCCGAATCAAGGTCAGTGACGGGCATGTTCTTGAAACTCTACATCAGGAACCCGCCATCATTTTCACCACTATCACCACTACCACTTCCAAGCACATCTTCACTCAATCCGACGCCCCTTCCGCCCCCCGCCCTCCCACTAGCGACCGAGTGCCCGCTGCACAAATTCAGAGCGCTTATGGTGCTCGTGCAAAACAAGCCCAGGCTGGCGAACTCTGCATCACCCTGCCCAAAGCCCCCAGCCCAGGTACCATGCCCATCCCAACGCCCCATCTTGCACACCTAGCCAGTCGTGGCCCCGGCATCGCTCTCTCTCTCCCCTGCCATCGCCCCATCACGCATGGACCTTCACTTCCGGACCTCACCTGCCCAGCTGAAACCATCACTGTGACCGTACTCTTTGGTTTGACCGACGACAATCCGGCCTTGACCTTTGCCTCCAACGGAGCCACTGACAACCCTGCTCACTCCGTTTACACCTCGGGCCAGGCCAAGGTGTGGCGTTCCCTCCTTCACCTTCATCGCTGAACGGACCGCCGTTGCTCATTCACCCGCGCTCACCCCTCCGCTACCCGCTTCCCTCCTCTTCCTCCTTCCTCCTCACCTGCTGCTCTTTGCCATTCCAGGACTGGCTACCTTGTTTGCTGCGCCCTGATGCGCGCTGCAGCTGGCGCTTCGCCCTGTCTGTGCCCAACACGACCAACCTCCGAGCCATCACGCTGGGCGAGCTGCAAACGGAGAGCCAGCTCTTGTCCAAAACCGACCCCACCCGTGCCGTCTTTGAGTACTACATGAGCGATAAAGGTGACGGTGGCGCCTCGGCATGGTCCATTGGCTTTTACGTCGGGTTCGTGGCTGCCCCGCCCTGCCCTTTGCCTTTCGTCGCTTTCTTTTTTTCCTCGCGCTCCCTCTATCCATTACACAATTCTCAAATCCCCTCACTTCACATCTTTGCATCATGGCCCTCGCATTGGCCATGTTGCGCCCCATCCCACCCTTGTAGAGTCCTGACTAGCTTGGAGCTCGAAAGCGGCATGGCCTGGAGCCACCCAGATCTTACCAATCTCCTTCCGTCCACATGCCGTTGCATGGACCGAGTGAGTTTTTTTTTTTTTCCCCACATTGTTTTTACTCTGAAGCTCCAGGCACCCACCATCAACCCACTCTGCTCATGCACACGCATCATTGTCGACCTCGGATCCTTCAGATTGCCGATCTCGCTTCAACGGGCCAAACTATTGCCATCCCCATACCGCATGAGCATTACAACATTGTATTTGCTGATCAAGTGCCCCTCAACATGCTCTCCTATTCCTGTCTCACCATCATCAGGTATCGTCAAGATTCAGTTTTGGCACGGCAAATCCACTTTGTACACCACCCTTTTCGTACCTCGGTGCTCATCACCCGGTCTCATGCACGCTCCTTCCGCCTCAGCAATGAGCTTCTTTACTCGGACGGCATCATCGATGCTGCCTTTGTCACCCCCTTGCAGCTAGCTGAAGCCTACGCTCGCCAACTCTACAATCACTATCTCGCCCCCGCCGGCAGGTGAGTCGCTTTCGCCAGCCAGCTCCACGCACTTGAAAATCTGCGCTCATTTCCCCGCCACACACACCTTCTACAACGACATAGCGACCACATGTGGCTCTCCGAGGGATTGGTCCACCACTTTGTGGCCAAATTCCGCGCTCAATTCTATGGCATTAATGAAGCCACTTATGACTTGCACAAGGTCTGAATCAGCTGTTTTCGACCGCCGATGGTTTGACAATGCAATGCCCAGCGATAAAAGGGTGCCTCACCACTTGCCCGTGTTTGCTCTTTTTCTGCACTTGGCTGTTGCAGACGCTGCAACGGGTCTGCGAGTTTGATGACAGTTACCCTGCCCTCATGTCAGACGAGTACCACCTCTTCTTCAGTACGTGTCATTCCAGTGGTCACAGTGTACACACATGCTCCAAGGATCCATCACAATCACAGGCACAAGTATTCTCTGGCTCACTGTCTCTCATTAACGCACAGGCCGTTACGACGACTTTTTGCGCCTCAAGTCACGCCTTGTCATGAACTTTATCGAGAGCGAGCTTGGCATGGAAAACTTGGCCGAGGTGTGTGACTCCCCCCTTTTCCATTCGTGCCCTTCCAGACATACACTGTGCTCCGTTGTGATTTGGATTGAGCATGACATTCGCCACGTTAAACCGAAATGGGCCCTGGACTATTGACAGTTTATCCAAACGCAACTCTCGGCCGCCGATGAAGCGGACACCTTTAACGTGAACAACCACTTGCTGGTCGCCAAGGAGGTACAGCCCCGCAGCAAGCATCGTGCGTTTTGTGCGACTGTCCCTCGACGTCTCCTGATGAGCCTACCCCGAACACCCTCCTCTGTTTCAGTTTTTTGCGACGGCATACTCCTCGTATAATCGCGAGTTGACAAGAGTGACGGCCCGCCTACTGGAAGCCAAGCGGCTTCCACGGCTCAAAGTCAACTATGAGTGGATTCAGCCGAGCAAAATTCGCATCACTGTCGAACAAGAACCGCCCTTCCTCGAGGTATACCCACCACGCTGCCACGTTTTGGGCGCCGGGCAGCTTTGATTCAACAACCAGTACTAATATGATTGCATCTCCCGCCTCCCCGTCCGGGCGCCTTCTAGATGCCTCTTCACATCGGCGTACAATCGGTTGAGTGTTACGAAGTGCATAAAATCAACATGAGTGGACCCAAACATGAAGCCATCTTCAATGTCATCGGCACGCACCGCTCGTAGGTGTTCCGCACCCAACCCGTTACCGTTGTAGCTTTACACTTTGGTTGTCCCTGCCAGCGTCAGGCCGAGTGCACAAAAACACCCCTCACATGCCCATGCGTCGTGTCGAACAGGGCTCGCCGCAAAAAGATCAAGCTGCGAACCAACGACGAAGTCGATGTGCTGCTCGACCATCGCAGGTTTGTCCCCCCTTCAAATTGGCCTCTTCCCTTGTGCGCACGGTGCACTGTTCGCCAGAGTCTTAGCCATCTCACCTGGCATGGGCGTCAATAGCACCAAGAGCACTATCATGTGGGTGCAGGCAGATGTCAACATGAAATGGATGGCCCGCGTTGAGATGAAGCAGGAATGGTGGGCCTGGGGCTATGCTGCCGAGCATGAGCGCCATGTTGGCTGGCAGGTGGATGTACGTTAAAGTTTGCAGTTGCACGAGTGGGGTTGAGCCGAACTTGGGGCTGAAAACGACATTGCTAGGACTCCTCACATCATGCTGGTCTCTCTCAACCGGGAACTTGATAGGCTATTCATGCGCTGCGGCAATTCAAGGACAAAGATGCCATCAAATTGCTGGATGAGATTGCTGCCAACGAACGCTACTATCACCGGGCTCGCCGCCAAGCCATCCTTTCACTGGCCCAGATGAGTGATGCGCCCGTCAAGGAGCGCTTTCAGTACCTTGTCAAGTATCTGCGGAAGTACGTGAGAGTGCAGTAGCATAACATAGTCCCAACCGGCTACTCTCATGAACGCAAATGATCCGTGGATGCATCTGCTCGACTAAAGGCGTTATTGTGCGCCGCCGTCAATGGAGCTTATTCGGGCCGGCAAGACGGAGATTCCAGTCATTCCCATGGAAAATGACTTTAAAGACATCCGCAACTACCTCGTCCTTCGGGTATGGCGCGTTGCACAAAGCTCCCGGAAGTGTTTGCTTATTGGCAAATCAGGCCTGTGAATGACACCTATTGATTTATACAATTTTGACTCCACCAGGACCTGGCGGTCGCGCTTGGGCAGCTCGTTGAGACGCCAAACAAGACTTGCGAAGACGCCCTGCAAGTATTGATTGATATGTTGCAATACTCCGACAACTCGGACAACATGGTACGCTTCCACGATTTCGTGTGCTTGCACACGCACACGCAGAAGGGATGAGTGGCAGACCTCGAGCCTTGCGATTCGAGCAAAACTTATTTTTCTGATGTTCTGCTTGCCAGTTTGACGACGGCGAGTACCGTGCCGAAATCATCAACGCCATGGTCAACGTTTTATTACGGTCCTGGTACGTAGCACGCGCGCACTCACACACACACACACACACACACACACACACACACACACACACACACACATATCATGTTTGATTTTGGTCTAAACGACTTCCGGATGTTGCACGCAGGCGTATGCCCAGCGGCAGTCGTATCATGACCGAGGAGGTGAGTGTTTGTTGTCTTCAAATCGAGGCTGGTTGCTTTCCGGTAGAGCTCACGACCACGCTCGGCGGCCCATTAGCAATTGTGCGAGAAAACCGAGACGGTGATTCAGTTACTCGTGCACCAGCTGAGCTATGACACCGTCGATCCGTCTTACAACCAGCCTGTTACTGCGCGGTTGGTATTCATCTTTGTACCGAACCTGCAATGTGCAAGTCGACCTTCTGCAATGCTGAGTTGACTAATTGCGAGCTTCATCTTCAGGTGTTTGAAATGCCTCAAGCTACTGATGTTGTCCGGTCTGTTGCAAAGTGATGACTCCATTTTTGAAGCATATCTCAAGTACGCGGTTTGCGCCTTGCGCCAGCTAGCTCTTTCCCGCTTGGGACTGCTGTGCTCGCCCACCGTGGCTGTGAGGCTTCTGTCATATTCACCGATTGGCGCTGGTTCGGTGACAGACACCCCAATCCGCTCAACGTGCGCTTGGAAGCAGCCAAGTCATCCTTTTGGCCCCTGCCTTCAGAAAAGCTCGACGCATTCATGGACTTTTGTCTTTCAACGGATCGGGCGCTGCGGTATGCAACATTGCAAAAGCGCGCTGCATGGCAAGCGTGGAATGGGCGCTACCATTTGCCCTCGGCTTTATAAAGTGGCTACCGCAATTGCGTGTTTGCGTGCTTGCCGTGATGATGCTGTTTTGCGCTCTTTGTAGGCTCGAGTTACTTGTCTGGCTGCAAGAGCGTGTGCCAAAGCTGAAGACGGATACGTTGTTGCCCCTGCTCAAGCTCTTGTGGCGCCACCAACAAGAGTTGCCCTGTGTAGATGAGCATTGGCGCCTTGCCTTGCTGCGTGTGTACACTGCTGTCGACGAACGTACGTCCAGAGTAGTCGCTCTTGTTGCATAGTCGTTAGGCGCAGACAGGTGCATGAATATGCAAGCTTGCGCTCACTTGTGGCGACTCGCGATAACGCAGGTGCTCAACAGGAAGTTCCAAACAAAGCGATTATTGGGCAAGCTCGCTCGTCCGAAGGCCTGCCGCCCACCAAAGTGAGTCTGCTCTGGCGTGCTGCGTCCCGCGCTGCAAAAGTAAAAACCGTGTACCTGACCAGCTCCTACCTGCCTGTAGCTGGCCAAAACGCACATGCGCATGAACACGACCAAGCCACCCTTGCCTCCAAAGCCGAGCACCCTCAATATTCGCCCTTTGTCCAAGGATGGTGCCGGTCCGTCGGGCAGAACGGGCATGCCGGAAAAGGCCCCCGAGACCCCGACTCTTCTGCGCAATGCTAAAAAAGCCAAGCAGCAACTTCGCGAGTCGACCATCTCGTCCGCTTCCATGTACGTACTCACAGAAACTCCATTGCGCCCAGAGTATGAGTCTGTCATCATATGTGCTTGCCATTGCTGCGCGTTTCTGAAGGATGCCATCGTTGGGAAGCAGCCTCAAGCAAGACGCACACGCAGCCCCGCGAGCCAAGAGCACCGTGGCTGGCGGGAGCAGCAGCGTGAGCGGTAGTGCCTCCGCCGTCTCCAAGTTCCTCGACGCGCCGCAGGTGGGAAACTGGAGGCCTCTCTGCATGCCAGTCAAAGCACTATGATCCGGTCTAACAAATCGCCTCATCGACTTGTGGTTTCCGGATTGGATGCATTTGCAGGCTAAACCAAGCGAGCGCAAGGATGCACCGCCTCGGCTGACCATGAAGCTGAACGTGCCGGGCAGTGCTCGACAACCTTCAGAAACGGTTCCCAAGACCGCTGCAGCCAGCCCGGCCACGAGTCGACCCACACCTCCCACGGTATGCTTATGCTGCCTTATGGATCCACACGCGCGGCTCGGTCGTATTGGTCGTTGCTGGAACTCAGCTTCACTGCCTTCGAATCAATGGGTGGGCACGGCAGGCGCCAGCTTATGCTGACGATGACAGCGATGAGGGCGATGCGCCGTTTTGAGTTGGACCGCTTGCCATCCCACCACACTGTCGTTTGATTTGAAGCGGTTTGTGTTGCGTTGACAGCAGGGACAGGAGTCCCGTGTGGTATGATGCACCTGTACCACATGATGATGATGATGATGATGCAGATGTTGAGTGTTCGTTTGCCAAGAACTGTCGCGCTGTGCGTGCATTCTTGGGCGATTTTGAGTAGCAAGGTCTCCACGATTTACATGCGACCTATCAAAATGGATGGAGAATGGTTTGTTTGCTCCTTGCTTTTGTACCTATTTTTTCGTTTCATTCTAAATTGAAATGAGTTGCTTGCCACGGAGAAAGAACAAAACAGAGACGCTTAGCGTCAGAAACATCGAGCCAATTGACTTTTATGGACTGACGTCGGCAGCACACCGAAATCCGACGTTGGCAGCACTCGAGTCCGGGGTGAGGGGCATGCGAGCCGAATTGCGATATCGATAGCATGTGAAGATGTTGCACATGAACGACCCGCCTTTCTTGACCTTCTTGTCACCCGCGGGCGGACCGCGAGGATCAACGACAAAGTCTGGGCTATGCACTCGGGTGTGCCAATCATTGGTCCATTCCCACACGTTCCCCACGGTATTGTACAGGCCAAACTTGTTGGGTTTGTAGCTGTCGACAGGAGCGGTCAGCTGGAACCCATCCTCGGCCGTGTTCTTGGCACTACTCAAAGAGGCACCCGAAAAAGAAAACGAAGAAAAAATGCCAGACGTATCGTGAAAACCAGAATCGAGACGCATAGCTTAAGTTGATGACATGTCAGCAAAGGCGGGGTACAAAACGCTTGGGAGAGGAGCCAAACGCGTGAAGATACCTGTAATAGGCATGACCATCGTGGATGGGCAGAAAGCTGTGCTTGAAAACATTGGCGTCTGTAGGAATTTTCATTTCAGACTGCCAAGTGTTCATCCGAAACTCACCCTTGGGTTGCATTTTGTTGCCCCAAGGAAAAAGACGGTGCTGCAGGGGCACACATGAGTCGGGGTGCAGTGTGAGCGCGAATGCGGCATTGTGCAGCAAGAGCGGTGGAACAGCAAGGAAACCAAGGCCAAACCTCAAGGCCACCGCGCGCGGCAAACTCCCATTCGGCTTCAGTGGGTAGGCGCCCACGTGGATGAGACCAGCGGCAAAAGGCCTGGGTGCACAGTTTGTTGCTTAACAGTCGTGCGTGGAACAGAATAGCGGAATGCAGGCGGGGCGGATCACAGGCGTACATTCGCGTCATTCCAGGAGATGTGCACGGCAGGATGATCGGCACGTCCCGAAATATTAGTATCTGGTCCCTCGGGGTGCGCCCAATCAGCACCATCCACGGGCAACCACCAAGGGGCGGCAGCCTATGAAGGGTCCTCCCGGCACAATGGGCACAGGATCAGAGGGTCGAGAGCAGAAGGAGATACAAATAAATGGATGAAGAACAGGAGGAGTCAGTGGGCGCTGAGCCATGCATGGTCGTGTGTGAACGCAAAACCAAAGGCCGTACCACCGCCGAAGATATTTGCGCAGATATACGGGGGGAAATGAACTGCTCGACGACAAAACTGTTGCCAAATCGCTCAGCTTCGGTGCGATATCCAGTGGCAGCGACAAAGGCAGCAAATCGAGCATTGCTGACTTCGTGGGCCCCAATCAAAAAGGGTGACACTTGCACCTAAAGGATGCAGGGCTAATCATGAGGGCGGTGGGCAACGACTTGAGAGCGCTCTTCAGGGTCGGCTCAGAAACTCCGAATGCTCGGTACGGACCTTGCGCGCTGGGCCTTCACCGTCATCGGGAAAAAAGCCATCATCACTGCCCATGGTAAACACACCACCGGATAAGTGTAAAAGCGCAGCTTGCTCCTCCGATTCTCCATGGCCATTGGCCTGAGCAGCGTATTTGTCCACTGCATGGAGCAGCATCCGTGGGCCATGAGCCTTTTTGGTGCATGAGACCAACCAGAACAGCTCGAATCAACCTACCGTCATGCGCCGACTCGGCTTGAGCGGAGAGATCGTCTGAATTTGGATCACCAGAAGGCTCACGGTTAAGAGCGCCACAGCCACAGGAACCTCCGCCCTCTTCAGCAGCTCCAAAGGCGGGATCGGCACCGCAGCCCGTCGCCCCGTCGTCTGGCGTGAGCTCCGTCGGAGCCGGATCCACCATCGCCTCCACAAGACATGACGCCAACAGCAACCCGACCAGTGCCCACCCCACAACTTTAAAACACCTCAGCCCACCCATATCCTCTCGATCACATGGCCGCACTCGCGCGGAGCAACGCGCTCTGACGGCTGCCATCGCGCTGCCGTTTGCCAGTTCACTGCGTCCAAGTCCGTGAAAATGAAAGGTTATCGCCACTGTGTTCGCCAATCCCGCGACGAGTTGTCTCTCACTGTTTTCATTAAACTCCGAGGGTTACTTGTTACTTTCGTTTGGACGTTGTTGTTGTTGTTGCAAAATTTTGAGGAAAAAAAACTCAAAAAAAAAAAAAAAAAAATGGCAGAGCGGCAACGGAAAGAGGCCGTGGCATCGGCGGTGCGCGCTGCGCAGCGACCGCGTACCACCAGCGCAGCTGTGGGTGCTCGAGGTTTGTGGCGTTGCATCTGAGTGTGGATGTTGCGTGCCGGTTCCTCACCCCGTTGTTGTTGCTCCGGGGGAATCGGCGGACATGATGCAGGCTCGCGTCGGCCAGCGTCTGCTAGCACCAAGACCAACACGGCCCGTCCTCGCACGGAGGGGGCGGCACACACTGACGAGCCGATGGATAATTTGGCCCACCGCGAGGCCGACTACATGCGCATGAATGCAGAGCTGGAACGCCGCACGGCCGACATTGTGTACCGTGCCGAACAGGTCCGTGCGAGTATGGCGCAGGCACGCTGCTCGAGCTAGTGCCCCTGGTGTCGTTTGATCTCTTGTGGTACTGTGCACGGGAAACGCAGGCCATGAAAGCGAGCTTCTGGGCTGATGAGCCAGATGCGGATCTGGATGACGATCGCACCTCGCCAAAGGGCCCTGCGTCCCGGCGCGGTCAGCGCAGCGCCAGCGCGCGCAGCCACGGTCACAGTCGCCGCAACAACGTCCCTGACAACCGCGACGATGCCTCGGCATGGGACCAACCAGACGACAATGAGGTCGAGGAGGCGGGCACGGACGGCGAACTCGATGCATCCCTTCGCAGTACGGGCAGCCTTTCCCTTGAGGATGTTCGCAACCGACTCCTCGCCCGAAGCATCCCGGATAGCAGTGGCGGCCGCTCACGGCCGCAGACAGCCGACACGACTGCTCGGCCTGGATCGCAATCGGGCCGCGGTGGCACTGCCGGATCAAGGCCTCGCACCACGGCTGGCACGACCACTGCCACCACTCGCCAATCTAGTGCGCCCGCCAAGCCACCGCGGTCGCGCACCGGCTCGCGTCGCGGCCGTGCTGTAGCCGCCGCCTTGGAAAAGTATGATGCTCAGCTACTCTGAAAAAAGCAGCCGAGGCGTGAGGGAAGCGCAGAACCCTAGATGACTGTTCTTAGCGCACTCTGATGCCACCTGCGTGTGCTGGCTACTTGTAGAGAGGAGGTGTTTGAAGTTGGCAACGACCCCGTGCTACAGGCAGTCGTGGGCGGTGACTTGTCTGATGATGCGGCGCTGCGCGTTCTCAAAGCCAAGGTGGGCATGCTGCAGCAGGAGCTCGAGGCTACGGCACAGCAGCTTCAGGAGGAGCGCGACAAGTACAAAAGCCTTAAGCAACGGTTGGTTGTGTTGGTTCACCCCGTCACCTAGCTGATCTCATTGAACGCGGCGTGCGGCTCGTCTCACTGCTATGGTGGCGCAACGTGACTCAATTTTGCAGGCAAACAGAAACGGCCAAGACACTGGGGGAGACAGAAAAAAGCCTGCAGAACGCTCAACAGCAGCTGGCCAAACAACAGCGTAGGTCCCCGCCCCCCCCCCCGCCTCACGGCAACTTGCTTCGTGCCCGTCACAACCAATCTTGACCGCCGTCCCTTACCCCGGCCGGTTCACAGGCTCGTCCGATACCACTCGCGATCAGCTGACACGCGAACAAGAAAAGGTGTCTAGCCTGACGCGAGAGCTCGACCAGCTGCGCCAACAATACCGCGAAGTGCGTTTCGTGTCTTAAACTAGGGTGCTTCTGTGCTTTGTGATGAACTGGTGCTGCACACTCGCATGCTGTTTGAGATGGGATATCTG
Source organism: Monosiga brevicollis MX1 (assembly GCF_000002865.3). Classification (NCBI taxonomy): domain Eukaryota; class Choanoflagellata; order Craspedida; family Salpingoecidae; genus Monosiga; species Monosiga brevicollis. Next base: position 583,137 of record NW_001865055.1, read on the forward strand.
ACAAGTGGGTCTTGCTGTAGGACACCAAGGGGGCCAAGAGCTTGCAAGCCCGGCTGCAGCGCGTAGAAGAGGAGCGCGATCGGCTGAAATCCGCACAGGGTGGCCCTGGCGGCGACCACGACCGTGGAGATACAGCTTCGCAGCAACAGCTGCTTGACATCCAAGCAGAGAACAAGCAGTTGAAAAAACAGGTGCGGTTTGCTCTCTTTGCTTTCTTGAATTTGTGCAGAGCCTCACCTTGTTTCTATCAGGTGACCGAGTTGGTGGCGGGCTTTAAGAAACAGATGAAGCTGATTGACATTCTCAAGCGTCAGAAGATCCACATTGAAGCCGCCAAGCTGCTCGCCTTTACCGAAGAAGAGTTTAGCCGGGCGTTGGATTGGCAGGCTTAGAAGGCAGCAAGGTGCGGGCTCTGTTCTGCGCGGCCTGCGAGGTACCAGCCAGCTCCCATCGACTTGAAGCTGAGCAAACTGTGCACTGGCTTCAAAAACCTGCCTCTCGCCTGATTTTCTCGACTTGAATGGATACATGATCGGGCTACGTTGTTTTTCTGTTTTTTTCCAACGTGTCATAACATACCTATCAGCGTTCATGAGGAATCATGGGAATGGGTTTTGTCAAAGTGGATCGTCAATTTGTGTAAAGTACCAGAATTGGCACAAAAGAACGAGCCCCGACGGCTAGGAGACACGGTCGGGGGCAAGAGGAAAAGAGGGGAAGAATGAAGCCACTCGGGTTGAACCACATCATCTACTCTGACCGAAAAGCACAGAGGCAACTACTTGTTGCATTTAGATCAAGAGCTTCTCGATGCTGAGCTTGATGGCCTCAATCTGGCTCTTGAGCTGAGAAGAGTCATTGACGGTGACGGAGGCGGAGATGACGGGGCGGGTCACGCCGCAGGCGCGGCCGAGGGCCTGCTTGGAGGGCACAAAGACATAGGGGACGTTCTTGTCCTCACAGAGGAGCGGAAGGTGCAGCAGGATCTCAAGGGGCTCGGTGTCGGCAGCCATGATGATAAACTCGCTGATACCACGGTTCAGGGTCTTGGTGGCCTCGTTGGCGCCCTTCTTGAGCTGCTTGTAGTGGCTGGCCTGCTGGACCAGATCCAGAATCTGCTTGGTCAAGGCCGAGTCGGCCAGGGGGTAAGCCTTGGGGTTGACCTCAGACTGCAAAGATTCACATACGAGCATTCCATGGCAATGAGATGTATAGACGCGTGGGAACAAGGGGACGTGTTCAAGGCCAAAAGGCAGGCGCTTTAATGCTTGGGCGAGCATTGACACGCACCATGATTCCGTTTCAAGAAGATGAGTGGAGAAAGAGAGATGGGTAGACGATGCCTTGCTGTCAGCCTTCACGACGGCAAATCGCACATGCGGCACTACAAGAAAAGACATGCGTCGACCGGGGGTGGGGATGAGTTGACGATGGTCTCTCATCCCCACGTGTACGGGCGCACGGGGGGTGAACGGGAGAAATGAAGGGCTGCGGCAACTCACCTCAAAGACAGCGAGAAAAGGAGCTTTGAAAAGCCAAAAAAAATGTCTTCAAAGACGTCTATGAAAGTGGATAAAACCGTTTGCATGAGCAAAGACACATGAGACGAGAGCCGACGGTAGCACTGCCAGCGAGCAGGGCGCACAGGGTTTTCAGCCTGGTCTTGACGATACAAACACGCAACCAGAACAATTCACCGCCCCTCCACCCCTGGAGGTTCTTCTCAACGCGATACCCAAAACATCCCACGCCCACCATCTCACCCTCACTGCCACGCCCATGACCCCTATAGCCCGCCCCGTCCCCCCGTCCCCCGCTGCCATCGACGCGCGTCTGCATTTTTTTTTTTTTTTCGGCGCACACACACACACACACACACACACACACACACACACACACACACATGCGGTTGGTGCTTACAGTCGAAAAATACAATGACCCCCAAGAAAACCCAGTGACTGACTGACGTGGATCGAGTGTGTCTATATGGCAGCCAGGTGAGAGCCACCGCAGAGCAAGCCGATAAGTAAAATCCTCGAGGCAGGCTGGCATCCTGGCCCCTGCTAGACGCTTCAACACCTCGTAATTCCCTACCCGGCAGCTCTCCGCCAAAACTGTCTCTTGGCCTTACCCTTTCACTCTCTGACTTTATCTTTTCTCTCTTTTCTCTCTTTTCTCTCTCTCTCTCTCTCTCTCTCTCTCTCTTCTCTCTCTCTCTCTCTCTCTCTCTCTCTCTCTCTCTCTCTCTCTCTCTCTTTTGAGTCTCTGTGTCTCTTCATCTCTTCTCTCTCTCTCTCCTCTCACACTCTCTGACAACAGCCAGCACTTTGTCAGTCAGTCACTGAACACTGTGTGTGTTTCTCTCTCTCTCTTCTCTCTCTCTCTTCCGTCTCTCTCTGTGTTCTTTATCGCAACGCTTGTTGGCGCTTGGTTGAGGACAACGGCAGCCGGACGTGCGTGCGACGACGTGACGTGGCGGGTGTATTCACTGACGCCACTACCTGTGCTTGAGGTGAGCTTGCTGTTTTTGGACCTTGGCTTGGCCTCTTCCTTTAGTTGTGCGAGTGTATCATCAGCGTGAGAAGGAAAAAGCCTCCTGGTCTTGTTGCGGGCACTGGATTGTGGCGACACCCACCGGCTTTGCCTGCTCGTTGCCTGGTCCCCACTGCACCCGTCCCCGTGCTTGCTCTCCCTCTCTCCCTCCCTCCCTCTCTGTGGTCCCGTCTTCTTCTTCTTCTTTTTGCTTTCTGCATTTGACACGTTACCGCCGCTGCCGCTCGCCAAGATTCATCCTGCTCTCTCTTTCTGCGGAACAAAAATCAGTGTGTTTCAGTTTGCCGTTCGCCATGGATACCTCGACGGACCCCGTTCCCCCGACGCAGAACGGTCAAGACAAGGACAAGGAAGAGTCCAAGACCACGGAAGAAACCATTGATGGCGTTCCTGAAGTCAAGGACGAGGACTTGGTATGCCCATCTGCCCGTTTGGACCCCCACGCACTGGTCTGCCCATTTGCCACCTCACTGATGTGTGTTATTTTTTTTTTTTTTTCACTTGCTTGCGTTGTTCAGTCGGACGACGACCGTCAGCTGAAGCAGGACCTTGAGCTTTTGGTGGACCGTCTTGAGGTGGGCCTTGCTGCCACATCGCTTTATATTGCTACCTCCACGCCGTTTGGTGGCCGGTCTTCTCTGACTGCCACTGTCAACAGGATGCCGATACAAGCCTGCACCGGCCTGCGCTGGAGGCCTTGCGTACCCACATCCGGTCTTCCACAAGCTCCATGACCTCGGTGCCCAAGCCTCTCAAGTTCTTGCGCCCCCACTTTGCCCGTATCAAAGCCATTCACGCCAACATCTCCGACCCGGAGAACAAGGTGCGCCCCCTCGTCGCTTGCTGGATGCCGCCGCGTGGCTTGGGACAGACTGGTGCTATTTGCTCACTGCAGCTACCTGAACACCCCAAATTGAATTCTGATGCTTATTCGCGTAGAAATTTGCGGCCGACGTGGCCTCTCTGATGGCCATGACATTTGACGACGACAGCCGCGAGTGCCTGCAGTACCGTTTCCTCGGCTCCAACGAAGCCCTCGCATCATGGGGCCACGAATACGTCAAGTACGGACCCCACTGTTTGAGCGGCGCCCATGTGCAAGCAGCTGGCTTGAACCCAACTAACCCTCCCTCTCTTTCTCCCCCTCACCCACACTTGCTCAGGCACCTGCAGGCGGAGGTCTCTGCCGAGTACAAGGTTCGCGTTACCGCCGAACCTCCCGCAGCCGTCGACGATCTGATCGTCCTCGTGGAGGAGATTGTGCCATACTTTTTGCAACACAACGGCGAACCCGATGCCTGTGACTTGCTCATGGAGGTTTGTTTGCAACAAGCTCGCTTCCTGCGTCCATGTACAGCATGCTCGAGTGGGACCAGCCATCCACACCTAGTCTTCTCCTTGCCTCGCGGCTCGCCGCTCGTTTTTCCTCATGCCGTCTCGTGGCTCTCAGGTGGATCGCCTGGACCTGCTCGAACGATTCGTGGACGAGAATGGTCACCAACGTGTTTGCCTGTACCTCCTGAGCTGCGTGCCCTACGTTGCAGGTCCGTTCTCTCTCTCAGTGTTTGAGGCCCCGTGACCATGTCTTTGTTTCCGCCATCATCTCCTCCCCATGGTCTGCTCTCACCCGTCACATTGGTATCCGCGGTGGTTGTTGTTGTTGTTGTTGTTGTTATTATCGCTACTACCACTGCCGCCATTGCCACTATCTATAGAGCCCGAGGATCAAGTGCTGATGGAGACGGCTCTCAAGGTCTACCTCAAATACAAGCAGTGGCCCCAGGCCATGCAGATGGCCCTCAAGCTCAATGTCACGGAAACGATCCGGGGCGTATTCAAGCAGTGCGACTCAAAGTATGCAGATAACAACATGCGCCTGTGAACCCACGCAGACTGATGCCCTGCCACGCACTCACTCGCCTCGGTCCATGCCTCTTATCAACCCGTGGCAGGTTGATGCGACGACAGCTGGCCTTTATGCTTGGTCGGCAACAATACTACTTTGACGTGGAGGAAGAGCTTGACGGCATCGAGGATGATGACGACGAGCTTGAAAAGCTGCGCGATCTCATGGCCAATGTGGGTATTTCTGGGCATGACCGCATGCGCGCCCATCTGGAGACGAAGCAGCAAGAGCCAACTCGCTGTGCTTCGATTAGGCTTGAGTGTGCTCACGAGTTGCTGTTGGTTTGCTGCTCCATCTTTCCAATAGACCTTTTTGAACGAAAGCTTCCTGGCGCTCGGCCGTGAACTGGACATTATCGAGGCGAAATCGCCCGATGACGTCTACAAGACCACTGCTGATGGAGGTATGTGCGCTTCCAGGCCTTTGCACTGTCCTTTTATGCTTTTCTCGGCCACCGCCCCGTCTGATCATGTGCCTCTCGCCTTTTTTTTTTTTTTTTTTTTTTCCTTTCCTGCGTGCCTTGACCTTTGGGTCACCCAGCGGCCGGTGTGGCCAACTCGGCCCGCGCCAACCTTGCCTCCACCTACGTCAACGGCTTTGTCAACGCCGGTGCGTGCTGTTTGTCGTCTCCGCTTGCCCTATACCCCTTGCCGTGCCGATTTCTCATCCCTCGACGGTGACGCTCCAGGCTTTGGCATGGATAAGCTGATCCTGGGCTCGGAAGAGGGCGCACACTGGATGTACCGCAACAAGGACCGTGGCATCATGGCTGCGGCGGCCAGCTTGGGCTTGGTCCTGCTCTGGGATGTGGATGGCGGCTTGACCCGCATCGACCCATACATTGAGTCAGACAACGAATACATCAAGGCTGGCGCGCTCCTAGCCGTCGGGTTGGTCAACTCAACCGTACGCAACGAGCACGAGCCGGCACTTGCTCTCTTGCAAGGTCGGTAGTACCATGCTCGGTTGTTTTCTTGCGTGTTTGTTTGTTGACTGGTCTGTGCATTTATGATCTTCCTCCGCGCGTTGGCTCACATTACTATTGGACTTGCACGACCAGACTATATCACCGACAAAAAGTCCATTTATCAGGTCGGTGCCATCCAGGGTTTGGGTCTGGCCTACGCCGGTACAGCCCACGAGTATGTGACAGAGCTGTTGATGCCTGTGCTCGAATCAACCGATAACAACATGGAGGTGCTGGCCACCACTGCTCTGGCTTTGGGCCAGATTCATGCCGGCACAGCCAACGGCGATGTCAGTGAAGCTATTGTACAGTGCATGCTCCTCCAGGAGGGCCCCAAACTGCTCAAGGAGACCTATGCCCGTTTCCTTCCCCTGGCCCTTGGCCTCATCTACCTGGGCAAGCAGCAGGATGCTGAGGTGAGCCCGGGAGCCTGACACACAACGCCGCCTTCTTGATCTGCCTGTTGCTGGCTTTGGCCACTCTGTATGACCTCGGTATGGGTGGTTGATATAGGTCGTCTTGGCGACGCTGGAGACGTTGGAAGGTCCTTTCGGCAAGGTGGCACAGATTGTGGTGGAGGCATGTGCCTACACGGGCACGGCCAACGTGCTGAAGGTGCAAAAGATGCTTCATGTCTGCTCTGAACACTTTGACACGAGCAAAGAGGGTGCCGAAAAGGACGATTTGCATCAAGCCTATGCCGTGGTTGCCATCAGCATGATTGTCATGGGCGAGGAGGTTTCGGTGGAAATGGCGCTGCGCACCATGCAGCACCTTCTCCAATACGGCGAGCCCGTCATCCGCCGGTAGGTGCCAGTGACGCCGCGCCAAGACTCGTCGCTTCTGTCGACGTTTAGCCAGTCGTGATGCTGTTTCCAAGCTCATTGCTTTTGCCAACGCCCGACGCTTCTTTCTGTGGCCACTCTCCGTCAGAGCGGTGCCGGTGGCCATGGCCCTGATGTGTGCCTCCAACCCCGACCTGGCTGTCTTGGACATTCTCAGCAAGCTTAGCCACGACGCTGATGCCGAGACAGCTTACAACGCCATCATGGCCATGGGCATTGTTGGCGCCGGTACCAACCACGCCCGCATCGCAGACTTGCTTCGCCACCTTGCACAGTACTACAGCAAGGATGCGGACGTCCTCTTCATTGTTCGCACTGCACAGGTACGACGAGGTACCTTTCCATCGGGACAGATGGAAGTATCCGGTTTCACCAATTTTTTTGGTTTTGTTTTGTTTTGTTTTTTCCTTTGAGTAGGGTCTGCTTTACACGGGCAAGGGCAGCATTACCGTGTCGCCCGTCCACACGGAGCGCACGCTGGTCTCACCCCCCGCCGTGGCTGGCCTCTTGACCTTCTTGCTCGGCCTTCTCGATGCGAAAAATGGTGAGTGTTCCGGCTACCCGCGCGACCACCGCCCTTTGTCTGCGATTCGAGGTGGCCGTTGGTGGAAGGGTGGGCCTTTGTACATTGAGCATTGAGAACCGTACGTGGTTGGTGGCTAACTGCAATGTTCATCTGCTGAACGCACAGTCTTTTTGAAGGATGGCCACTGCATGATGTACAGTTTGGCTCTGGCCATGTACCCGCGCATTCTCAGCACCTTTGACGAGGAGCTCAACCCGCTCAACATTTCTGTGCGCGTCGGCCAAGCCGTTGATGTTGTTGGCCAAGCCGGTACGTCTCGCGCCTCTTGTCGATTTATGATGTTGCTAGACGGCGAGTGCGCTCTGCCTGGCATCCCTCTCTCACGGACACGCCTCGATTGATCACGTTTTACAAACTAATAGGCAAACCCAAGACCATCACTGGTTTTACGACGAACAACACGCCCGTGCTCCTGGGCTATGGCGAGCGTGCGCAGCTGGCCACAGAGGAGTACAAGGCCATCACGCCCATTTTGGAGGGCTTTGTCATTGTGCAAAAGGCTGCCGAAGATACGCAAACGGCGTAAATTGAAGTTGTGTTTTTTTTTTTTTGCTTGAAGCCAATGTTTCCATCAATGTTGACATTTCAATTCCTCCTGCTCGGCAGGATCGTGAGGTTGGGATGATAGGGTACAGGCACCACAAGTGACAGGGATACGGCCGAGCAAACGCGTGGGCGGCCTACGACGTAACGGGCTGGTCTGGCGGTTGAAACAATCTTTGGCGCACGACCGCTGCCAAACACCAAGAGCAAGTCAGGTGAGCGCAGGACACGTCTCTCACATAGCCAGGCAGTGAGAAAAGTGGAACGAGTCCGAGACATGAAGGAGGACAAGAGCTTTGTAGCAGTTCGGGTCTTACCCATTTCACCCGCCACGTGCCGGACCAATGGTTGTTTGTTGGGCGTGTGCCGAGCTGAGGCAATGACCTTGAGCTGCCATGGTCGGGCAGGTGGGGCACGCGACGACGGCGATGAGAACGATTGTGAAAGCATGCCAGTCGATGTGCTCACAAGGTGCGGGGCAAGACGAAGCAATTGGGATGCAGGAATTGTGTCGATGACGTACAGCGCGCAGGGTGGCGGGCGAGGTAGTAGAGTCCTGCTGGCCGGGCTGGTTGTCTTGAGGTTCATACCCCAGCTTCTCTCGCGACACGTTGAGCTCGCTGGCCAAAAGGATAGCCTCGTCACTTAGGTCTTCATCGGATGGGGTCGTTGTCTTGTGCCAGAACTGGGGCCCCATCACAATGGACAGCGGCTCATGGTCAAGCACTGCTTCTGTCCATGGAGGGTCTACACGCACGTGATCGCCCGCGCTGCGCATTTGGGCTTGTGAGAAGCAGGCGCAACTGAGTAGATGACGAGGCCAAGCATCAGGACAGAGATGCCGAGTATTTGACATACGTCAAGGCAGCAGCGCGGGGGTCACCGTGGGCAAAGACGACTGAAACTTCACTGTCAGGGTGCCCTGACAGCACCCGAGCATGCGCTGAGAGGACACCACAGCGGGTTTGCACCGCCTCCAGTTGTAGGCAAAGATAGCGCTCGTCCGGCAATTCTTGCTGCCGACAAAATGGCAGACGCACATAAAAAAGTGAAAGCCTGTTGTATGACCAGCGTACCAAGGTGACACGGATTCAAAGGAGCGGGGTTTGTACCTGGCGGAGGAGGTGAAGGTAGAGGTTGGTTTCGGCCGCAAGGTAGGCCATGAGCTGAGTACATTGTTCAGCTAGACCGCCTCGCTGAAGACGACGGTTCTTGCGACCATGCTCCGAGCTTGGCACGGGCGCTGGAGGCAGAGCAGCTGCAGAGAGGTCCAGTTGAGCCAAGATAGGGTTCATGCTTTTGGTGCTGGCCTGAGCGCTGCCGGGACCAGAGGCACGCAAAGTGCTAGAAGCCCCTGGTGCCGTGCCTTCGAAAATACGACGCCGCTCGGCAACATTATCATTTTCTCCCAAAAGACCTCCCGATGAACCGTCGCTGGGGAATAGTGTCTACAGCCATGGACAGGAATGCATGTATCGGGGATGAACTGACCCCGACTGTAATCAACAACAAACATGATGGCGAGTCGAAGGAGGTGCATGAGCAATGTGCTGCGTACGCGCAAGTCAGTCCGGGCCGGGGCACGGCTGTGGCCGGCGTTGGGGGTGACGAAATGGGTAGCAGTAATCAAAGTTGAGGTCATTGCTGAATTCTCCTCGAAATCGTCATCCGACTCGATGGTATCCGCCTCCCTGGGGCCAGAACAACACGCCGGGGTCAGGATGTGTAGCGAGCGCAGCAAGGCAAAGAAATTGATGGGCATCGATGGGCATCACTTGGAAGCGGGTAGCACGTACGGAGATGTAGCAGCTGTCGGGGTGGCCACGGCGGTGCTGCGAACTTCAAACAAAGGTTGGGACGCGCTGGAAAACGAGGTATCGAGACAAACAGTACGCGTGAGCGTGCAGGCACACGCGATCCGGGGAAGATGCGCCAGGTGAGGGTGAGAGCGCGAGCGTGAAACGAAGCACGAGCCTCGGACCTGGGGGCGCGAGGAGCCCGAGGATTTGACCAGGTGGACCACCAAGGGGGGGCATCTTGAACAGGAGCGCCGCGGGGGGGGCGATGAAGGGGGGTGGAAATGGTGCTTGTGCGAGATTTTGCAGGGCGATAAGGAGCGTGGTGCGGGGTGACGGCTTCGATGTGATGAGTTTTCCGCGCAGAAGCTGGAATCGGTCCGGCGACGAGAAGCGCGTGGGCGGGCGACGGGTTGACCATGGGCACAAGATCAGGCCCGGGCGTTGCAACCAACCCCGAATGAGTTCCGTCTGGGCTTTTGGAGTTGCCGCTCCAGGGTGAGGAGGAGCGGTTGGCGTACGGCGATGTGGGAGTCATGTTCTCAATGTCATCGTCACTTGAGAGGTCGTCGCCATCATTGACACCTTCCACGCAGCCATTGCTGATACTACTGCGGTGCCGGGTTGAATCGGGGCGGGTGCTGGGCCGCGGCTCCGCCGGCGGTGCGTCTAGGACTGCTGTATTTGGCGGCGCAGTGGCGTTTGCGGGCACGGGTGTGTGTTTTTCAGTCGGTGCCAAGGCGGGTGTTGCGCGTCGCTTGCGGCGCGGGCGGCGCTGAAAGGTGGGACTGGACGCCCGCTCAGGCTCGAGTTTGGGTGAGACCAGGGGCTCGTCTGGGGCGGCGACGTGCTTGACGCGCTTGGTGGCGGGTTTGGCTTGTTCTGCGGTGCCCTGCATCTCAGCGTTGCGTGCGGGCCAATCAGACATGGCTCACGCACCCGCTTCCATGATCTGCTGCCGCCCTGGCTGGTGATGATGCCGACCGCCACGCCGCGCAACCGATCAAAAGCGCGAAAGAAAGGTAGTGTGTGTCGCTCAGTGAGATGTCAAAGTTGATGACTTGCCAACGCCCACTGCATTCCCATTTCGGTCAGGTTTTTGCCGCTGCCGTTTGTCGCACCATCAAGCACACGAGAGAGAGAGAGAGAGAGGGAAATGGAAAAAGTCGACAATTCGTGCTCTCGTTTTGGCGGGAAACAACAAACGGCGTAACGGTCAGAAACCGTTCGCGGGCCTTGCATTGTGTGACAGCTGCTACACTCAAAGTATTTGTCAGACAAATGGTGGCAGCGCAGAGCGTTGAAATTTGAATAGTTTGGCCAAGGTTTTTGTTTTGTTTAGTTTTGAAAAGCACATGTAGCTGGATGTTTTCTTTTGGGGACCTCGAAAGTTAAATTGGCATCCCGGAAATGAAGACCTCGAATGGCAGCCAGGGGGGGGGAACGCACAACCAATCGAGCTGGGCCTGCGGCCATGGGTTCCATGCGATTAGCTCTGGTCGCAGATGTGAGATGAACACCGGTACCGGCCCAGCGTCTGAGACACCCAAGCGCTCTCAGACCATGCATGAATGGCGTGTAATGGAGGAGTGTGTGATACAGGAGCCAGTTCCTATGGCTGCTTGCCGACTATCCATCATCTCCCTTTGTCTCTCTCTCTCTCTCTCTCTCTCTCTCTCTCTCTCTCTCTCTCTCTCTCTCTCTCTCTCTCTCTCTCTCTCTCTCTCTCTCTCTCTCTCTCTCTCTCTCTCTCTGTGAAACTCACGGCACACCACTCTCTCACTTTTCACACACACACACACATTCTCTCTGAGTGTATTTTGATCAGGAGAGAGACGAGCCGCCTCAGTGGCATTGCAAAGTCGAGTGGCATCTGGCTCCTTTCAGGCTGGCTGCAGCTTGGGACGCCTCTTTGGAGAGTCAAGTCTGGACGAGAGGTGTTCGTCAGCAAGTCTCTCATCCCTCTCGCCTGCCTGCCTGCTGCGTTTGTTGGCGGCGCGTCTCGTAGCTCAATCGCTTCGAGCCTCCGCACCCCACACACACACACACACACACACACACACTCGGGCTCGCACGCCCAGGGTTTTGATACAACGATACCATGGCGCGGCCCAAGAACCCCATGATCACGCTGAACGACGGGCATCAGCTGCTGGGGACCTCGGAAGACGACGCTCTGCCTCCGCAGCCGTCCCCTGCCACCGCCGCTGCACCGGCTTCACCCCCTCACGCTGCCATCACCACCACCGGGGCTCGGGCAGCCTACGACCTTCTCACTGAATCCCCACCCCCATCTCCGGCTGGCAATCGCCCGCGTTCCCACAGCGGGCCGCAAGTGCGCAATGCCAGTGAATCCCCGCCTCGCCGCCAATCGGACTCGGCCCGCGCCTCGCTCCGCCGGCAACGCTCCAGCGCCTCGGAGAGCGACGTTCGCCTCCGCTCCTACTCCTTTGACCGCTCTGGCAGCGTTCCGTATCCAGCTACACGCCCCAACGAGCCGTCTCAAAGCCCAATCCCTCGGCACTGGCAGCAACTCGGATACCTCTGCTTTCAGCTCTGACCAATTGGCCACCTCGCCCGAATCCCCCACCACCCGCACCCCTGAGCAAATAGCCCTTCAACAAGCCGACATTGCCGCTTGTCAACAACGCTACGCGTACGTGCCTGCGGTCCTAGATCACTCACACATGCGCGCTCGCGAGCACACACACACACACACACACACACACACACACACACACACACACACACACACACACACACACACACACACTTTAAAGTAACGTAGATGCGTCCAAGGCTGCTCATGATCGCTGCGGTGTCCTCTTGCTTTCTTTTACATTTAGGCGCTTCTTGAGCGATGTGACCTGCTACGACATCATGCCTCCCAGCGTCAAAATGGTTGTCTTTGACATTGACCTCAAGGTGCGGTGGTTGACACTCCAGAGCGCCGGTGGTGTTTGGTTCATTTGACCTCATGCCTGCCCCATGCCTCCTCGCTGGAACGCCCCTGCGGCAATGAGCAGGTCAAAAAGGCATTTTTCGCCTTGGTCCAAAACGGCATTCGCAGCGCCCCACTATGGGATAGTCGCCGACAGCAGTTTGTGGGCATGATTACCGTCACGGGTACGTGTCACACACACGCACATATTTGCACACACGCGCATGTGCGCGTCATTTGCTGCTCGTCCCCGTCAGTGGCATGTTCTAGCTACCGGTTCACGTACCAACTGTTTCCTGAATATATAGACTTTATCAAGATTCTCCGCCGATACTACGTGTCCCCGCAAACACAAATGATCGAACTGGAGGAGCATCGCATTCGCAGCTGGCGTGGTGCGTCACCCGCACACCCACAACGGCCATCACGTGCTCCCTTTTTCATAATGCCTTGCCATTTTTTTTTGAATATATAGAAATGTCACGACGCCACCGACCCGACGTCCTTGTCTGCGTTGACCCCATGATCAGGTCAGATCCCGATGGCATCTATCTGTGGCTGTGTCTGTGGATCTGAATCCCTAGCTGTTGCTGTGATTGTCCGCCCATCGGCCTGGCTGCACGCTTGCCACACGGCCTTGCTCACTTTCCTCTGTATTGCTCATTTTTAGCTTGCACACCGCTACAAGACTACTCCTGGAGGAGAAAATTCATCGCCTGCCCGTCATCGACTCCCTCACAGGCAATGCGCTATCTGTCCTGACCCACAAGCGCATCCTGCACTTTATCCATGCCAATGTATGTCCCTGCTACAGATAACCTCGTTGACATGTGTCCGAGTTACAGGCGTGTGGTATTTATGCTGGCCTCTTTGGATTGCGTCTGCCCCAAACCGGTTTGGCCGATTCTGTAGATGCACAATGAGCATCGACCATCCATGCTGTCCATCAAGCTAGGTGATTTGATGATTGGCACCTACAAAAACATTGCCACGGTGAGTTGTGTCGCGCGGGTCTCTTTGCTATTGTTACCGGCTTTTGAATCTTAGGAATTTCAGTTTTGGCGTTGTCCTATGCTCCCGTTGTGGGACATGTCCGTGACTCATGTCTGGGGCTGGTGTCATGTAGCTCAAGCCCGATGACCCGATTATCCGAGCGCTGGAGCTTTTCGTCGAGAAGCGCGTGTCGGCTCTTCCCGTTCTCAATGCGGAGGGCCAAGTTACGGACATTTATGCCAAACACGACGTCATCAACTTGGCCCGTGAAGGCACATACGACAACCTCGACATTAGCGTCAGCTCAGGCCTGCAACACCGACAGCAGGGCTTTGAGGGGGTCAAGACATGCAAGCTGTCACATAGTATGGGCCAGATTATTGATCGCATCGTCAATGCCAACGTCCACCGCCTCGTCGTGGTGGATGATGACATGCACCTCCTCGGCATCCTCAGCCTCTCGGATGTCCTCAAGTATCTCCTCGGCTAGTTTTGCTGATCTGTTTCTGGAGAAAGTGCTTTTGCTTGCGTGCAGCCTGTACCACGGGGCCCGAGCCGCCCCGACCGGGCCGCGTGCTTGCCTTGATACAATCCGTGTGTTATTATCCCTTATCAATGCCACCACGCACGTGTGCCTCGGTGTTTGCGTTGGACCTCACCTTTGCCAGACTGTGAGTGGTTTACTTTATGTCTCTGGGTGTTGACAGCTTTATTTTGTGTGTGTGTGTGTGTGTGTGTGTGTGTGTGTGTGTGTGTGTGTGG
>NW_001865055.1:597078-601184 GCF_000002865.3 Monosiga brevicollis MX1
GATTTCACACCAGCCCCGCCTTCGCCTCTGCCCCCGGCTGTATCTTGACTTACGTGTTCGCTCGCCCAGGATCCCGCCATCCTGCATGAAGTTGCTTGGATTGCCTCCAACGTTGCGTCGGGCAGTCCTGAGCAAACCCGCTCCGTCGTTGATGTGGTCCGAACCTGCTCTTCTTCCTACCACAACGCTGTGGCCGTCCTCCTCGTGGCTTGATCTTGTTTTTTCTTCCAGATTTTTCCCGGCTGTGCTGATGCCTGGGAACGGATGGGATTGCCCTGTGCGTGGGCTGATGTAGGGATTTGTGCCTCTGCTGCTCAAGCACGTGAACTCAAACATTGCTGCCGAATTGACGGCCCAATGCACCTGGGCTCTAGCCAACATCGCGGGTGATTGCGCTGAGTTTGCTCAAAAGATGTTTGAACTTGGTGCCATTGATTGTGTCATGGCCCTTCCCACCGAAGGTAGGTTTGCTAGCATGCTCGCCTGTGCTGGACTACCCGTCTGGTGGTGCTCATGTGCGAATGTATTGCCTCGCGTCCTGTCGGCCTGTGCCTTGCGTGATCTAGTACGCAATGACCAGACCGTCCTTCCTACTTGCTTGTGGCTGCTCAACAACATTCTCATTCGCAAGCCCCCGCTTGATGTCAGCATGGTGTCAACGGTACGTCAACCTGCCCCCCTGCATTATTGGCTTTGTTGCCATGGCATTCCACCCGACCACCACCGCCTCTTGTTGCTCAAGGCTGCTTTGCTGTGCCTCTAGCTCATTGACTTCTACGTGTCCCATCTGGGACAGACCAATCCGGACAACCTGCGTGACGCTTGGTACGCTAATCTCTCGTGAACATCGGCTTTGCATGGCGCGCTGAGGCTTACTTTACTCATCGCCCCCACTCCTTGATGCTATTGACGAACCTCACCGCCCTGCCCTTCCCAACCCCAAACCCACAGTGCTGGCTTGTCGTACGTGACGGACGGCCCCAACGAACGGCTCGAGTTGATGCTACATGCCAACTGCACAGATGTATTGGCCGAGCTGCTCTCAAGCGAGGATGCAAACACGGCCCGATATGCACTTCGCTGTTTTGGTATGTGGGCTATACCCCCTTTTAACCTTCTTATATATGACATGACTTGTACTCACCACAACCTACCCCTGACAAATTGGTTGCAGGTAACCTCATCTCTGGGCCCACCCACATCACTCAGGTAGCCATCAATCTGGGTGTGCTCCGCCATTTGGCGCGGCTTATGGACCACTCGGTACGTGCGTGTGCATCGGAGTATACATGCGGCACCGACTCTGTGTCCGTGCACACTGCCTGCCAGTCGCGATTGCCACGTGGTGTGTACCGTCATCGCTGCAAGCATGGTTCAGGCTCATCAGTGTGCCCTTGGCTGCTCACAGGCCGATCACATGCGTAAAGAGGTCGCGTGGATCACCTCCAACATCATGGCGGGTTCCTTTGAGCAAATTCAGGCCGCCCTGGATTATCAGTTGATGGACAAGCTCATCGAGTAGGTAGTCTGTCAGCGCCACCAGCATCGAAAGGTGCACAGCCTTTTTTTTGCATTTGTCTTGTTCTCTATCACTTTCTCCCTCCCTCCTCACACCGGACTGCCGCTTGTGCCTACATTGGCTCGGAATATTGGATTTTAGGATGATGAAGGAGGAGTCCAATCCAGCCGTGTTGAAGGAGTGCGTTTTTGCCCTCAGCAACGCACTGTGTTGCCAGGCGCCGCGTCAACTAGAGGCGGCTGTCCAGCTGGGATTGTTATCGGCCTTGAGCCAACACGCGGCTTGTCACCCAGACGCCAATCAAGCTGCACAGGAGGGTGTGGTCGCGGCATACAAAACACTGCTACAACACAAGTCACGCTTCCTGGCCCGCTTCGTTGCCGATCTTCGTGAAGCTCAATTAGACGCGTACCTACCCGAGGACGCCACGCAGAAACCTGGCGTTGCGTTGCGGACGCTCTCGGACTAAGGTGGCGCCTGGCCTTCCTATTGAGGGTATTGCAAGGCCGAACCGAGGCACCTCGACATGATGTTGTGGTCCCCCAAGATCCCGACAAGACAGACCTAATTGATGATGAAACCTCCATCCCAATACTGGCGTGCCTCACTCTTTTTTTTTGCAGCAAGACGTATCTTCGAGTCTGCAGCCATAGACATTTCATTCTCTCATTGTTGAGGGCAGCAATATGTGTGTTGCTTGGAGGGGTGACTTCGATTGGCACGCGACAACGATGTGGGGCCTCGGCCCCTTGACAACAAACGAAGCAAGATGAAACGAAACGAAAGCAGTAAAGTCAGACCTGCTTTGACGAATGTGCTAGGACGTAGGTGCAGCCTCGGCGAGGCGAGAACGTTTGGCAGGTTGGGCTTGAGATTCGCGAGCTTGTCGTCGAGCCGAGTGCTCGGCAGTTGACCCTTGCACACTTGCTTCGGTGGGCGCAGGTTGCTTCTCCGAGCCATTTGTGGCAGCGTTCAACAAGGCCCGATCGCGCATCGAGGTACGTGCTCGAGCTGGAGCTGTTGCCGAATCTGTTTGACCAGAGGTGTGACCTCGCCCCTCCTCGCGCACATATAAGTAGTCTAGAAAGGTGATGATCTCGTTCTGACGGGCTGCAAGGTCATCTAAGCGGGTCATGATGGCCTGGTGCGATAGGCGCAGTTCGCGCAAGACGGCTTCACTTTGATCCTCGTGGATACGTTCTTGTGCGCGTAAGCGCAACTGGGCGCTCAAGCGACCATCCACCAGGTCGTGCTGCACCATGTCCTGCATGCGTCGCAGGGATCGCATCGCCTCAACCGAGCCCGGTGCGCTGGCAACGTCTGCGGAACGAGAGCTTGCTGCTGTCGTTGTAGAGTCGCCGTTTGCCTCGATCCGACCCAGCACAGGGCCAGAGGTTTGGGCATGAGCTGTGGAGCGCTTGGGATGATCCGAGGAGGCGGATGCCTGACCGGTGGACAGGTCGTTTGTTCTTGTGGCTGCGGATGCGCTTGGGGACGGGGATCGGGAAGCAGCGGATGAGGGTGCAGCCGACAAACCCGGGCTAGCCGTGTTGGCCTTTTGCCCGGGGCCATGTTTATCCGGCGTTGCAGCCATGTGGGCTGATGAGGCTTGACTGCCGCGTTTGCGCCGCGTGGATTGACATGCTGCATATGCATCACACACGTCCTCGAGAGCAGCCAGCAAGGCCTTTGATGACAAGAATGAGTCATGCCGCATGACATGAGTTGGACGCACCCAGCACAAGTGTTTGTGTGGGTGCATGGATTGGTGTGCGCGTCACATGCACACACACACACACACACACACACACACACACACACACATGCGCGTACAGAAGAAACACAGGAAAGGTGCCAAACAAACATAGAGTCAAAGGTGTACCTGGTGTTCTGGAGCCACGGCGGTAAAAGAAGCCAGGGGGCTGAGAAGGGCGGCATAACCAGGCGAACGACGGACAAATTCTTCACGGGCAGCCTCGACGCATTCGCGCCAAGGCTGGCCAGTGCGCTTGAGGGCGCGTGCATCTTGAAACAACTTGATGCTGAGCCGAATCCGAGTATCGAGGCCCGGCACGGCGCTGCTGAGTGCATACTTGTGTTCCTTCATCCTGCATGGCCATATGGATCAGATTAAAGCCACTGGCGCGGTAAAAAAAAAAAAAAAGAGAGAGAGAGAGAGAGAGAGAGAGAGACGAGAAACCTGGCTCAAAGAGGAAACGCCAAAGCCCAGAACAACCCCCGAAAGAAGCAACCCTCAAGAGCATAACCCCCCAACCCCCCAACACACCTCTACCACCACCCAGGACCCGAAGGGCGACTCACCAGGCTTCCCAGGGCTCGACGACGCGATCCTTGATGGCGGCCTTGACCGAGGCAGAAGGCTTGGCCGGATCATACACCTTTGCCTGAGCCACCACCTGCATCAGTGCCGAAAAGGCTTCCAACGTCCACGTTCCCCGCGAAGCCAACATCCGCTTCCGAATCAAAAGCTCCTGCGCCCGCATCTCCTCCTGCTCATCCCCCACCGCTGCCATCTCCACCGTTCCCTAGCCCGTCCTGCCGCCTCTCGTCGACCCGCCGCCACCAC
>NW_001865055.1:601447-609583 GCF_000002865.3 Monosiga brevicollis MX1
TCTCTCTCTCTCTCTCTCTCTCTCTCTCTCTCTCTCTCTCTCTCTCTCTCTCTCTCTCTCTCTTCTCTCTCTCTCTCTCTTTGCGCGCGACCGGGAGAATGGCGGCGCAGGACTCGGGTCGGTTGGTGGTGGATGAGGCACGGTTGGAGGCCATTGCCAAGGAACAGGCCGATGTGTGGACGGATATCCTGGCGTTGCAGCAGGATATTACCGCGCTGTCCAATGCTGTTGCTGATCGCCAGGTCTGTGGCTCTCCCTCTCTCTCTCTCTCTCTCTCTCTCTGTGCTCGGCGTCTTCGAAGCGCGGCACCTGTGCGTCTCTCACGCCATGAATGAATCACACGCCATCTGCTCGGTAGATGGAGCAGCTAAGCTCCAAACTGAACGAAAATCTCAAGCTCAACGACCTGCCCTATGACGACGTATGTATCCCCCCACCCCTGCCCCTCAGTGCTGGTTCACGACCTCGGCTCGGGCTCGCAGCTCACCGTTTGCCACGCCGTTTGAACCTTTGACACTGTGACAGGAAGGCGACGACGATTCCATCCCCAACCACGAGGACTCGAGTGATAGCATGGATAAGCTCGCCATGCGCCTCTCCCTCTTCAAATTTCGCGATCGCACCACACAAAGCTACCATGAACGCTCCATTATCGAGTTTGCCCACCGCGTTCGCTTCAATCGCCTCATTCAGGTGACAATGCCCACCGCCGTTGTTGCAGCGCCCACCCCAACATCCCTCCACCTTCACGCTGCTCGCTTCGATCCGCTCATTCACCAATACCTTGCTTGTGCCACCGGCCTTCAACCCCCCCCAACCCTCCTCCGTGCCCGCACAGCACGCCGGGCGCCGTGGCTACAAAATATGCTGGACGACCGCCCTTCGTAACCGCACGACCCGTACGTCTACCTTCCCAATCAACCTGCACGATCCCCTAGATACCGCACACTTTCCCTCCACATCCCCGCTCAACCCCAATCCTCACCAACACTGGCTGGTACCAAAATCCCCCTGCCACCCATCTCCCCCACCGCCTGGCTAGCGATAAACTCGACGGCTGATGAGGAGGAAGAACCAGACACTGAGCAACAAGAGGACAAAAAGGAACAACCGGATGAGAAAGCTCCCGTACGTCCCCTGCCCCTGCCCATATTGGCTCGCTTTCTCCGTTCTCATCGTGTCATCTCATTCTGTACTTGATCACACTCATGCTTTCCCGTGTTCGGTCACGCCCCGAAACTGACTCTGCAATTATCAAAAAAGGCTGACCAAGCAGCTTTGGACGCCGATATATTCAAGCAGATGAAAGAACACGCAGCTACGGTGTGTTGCTGGCGAACCACCCATCAATGCCGGTTCCCGTGTCCACCCAGAACCCTAATCCTCACTCTTGCCCTAATCGTGGCTCCGCGCCGTCTCCTTCTCCGTCTCCTTCTCGCCCATCCCGGCAGCTCATGAATGAAGCAGCCACCATGGAGCAACACATCGCGGCAGCCCAGGCCGTTCGCAGGATGCTGTCTCGCGAAAATAATCCGCCCAACCAAGAGGCCATTGATGCTGGCTTGATCCCTGCCCTCATCCGCTATCTTCCAAGCCAGGTACACCACAAGCCTTTCCTACCCTCTGCTTCCTCCACCCCCGCTTCCTCCCTCTTGCCTGTTCCTCCCCTCATCTTTCCACCTCGGCGCTTGTTGCTTCGCCCCGCTCTCTCATTTGACCATTGTGTTGGTGCACCTTGGCCTGCCGTGCCTCCAAAGAATGACACCTTGGCCTTCGAGACCTGTTGGGCCCTCACCAACATTGCCTCTGGCACGTCAGAGCAAACGCGCGCGGTGGTTGATGCGGTTCGTTCCATTCCGTTCACGCCAACTAACCTCAGCCTCGCTTCACCGAGCACGCTTCACACCCGCCACGACACCCTTCACCTTGCTTCAACCTCGGCCCTTCTCTATATATACATACACATATTTGTTTTTTTTTGTTTTTGTTTTTTTCATTTTTCATTTTTACAAATCCACCCTCTCAACTCCTTTTAGGGTGCTATTCCCCTTTTTGTGGAACTGCTGGCCTCTCCCAGCGTCAACGTGTTTGAACAGGCCATCTGGGCGCTGGGCAACATTGCAGGCGATAGTGCCGAACTTCGCGATATAGTCCTCGCAGCGGGTGTCATGCGCATGATCATTTCTTCCCTTACAGGGCGAGGTTGGTGTCCAGTGACCCATCCACCATGCCCCTCATCTCTCATCTGCTTCAGACGCACTCACCTTCTTTATTTCAACCCTGACACAGAAAACATCGGCCTCTCTGCCTGGCGTAATGCCACTTGGCTCATCAGCAACCTCGCTCGTGGCAAGCCCCGCCCTGACTTTCACATTGTGTCCCCAGTCAGTTATGGCTTTGCTTCCACGTTGCAGAAGTTCATTTTGCGCAATCGAGCCTGTGATTTGCTTATATTCGCCTTGTCCCCGTGCTGACTGATGCTGGATTTTGCTTTGACTGGGTATGATGCTGAATACGACCAGTCCATCCCCTTGTTGTCTCAGCTGCTTGGCCACGATGACCTGGAAGTGCGCTGTGATGCCGCGTACGTCACCGCCACGGTCCACTTGCCATGCTGTTGATGCTACTACCAGTAGCTGTTCTCTCAGCTGAGGACATTGCATTTTGTGTCTGGCGTTCATCTTGATGATTCTTGGGGTAAAATGACTGGCCCATAGGTGGGCCCTGTCTTCGTTGAGCGATGGCCCCAATGATCGAATTGCTGCCGTGTGCGAGGCTGGCGTCATCCCCCGACTCATCCAGCTTCTCAGTTTAAACGCACCACGCGTTTTGACTCCCGCCCTGCGCTGCCTGGGTTGGTCACACATTCGCTCTGTGGCATCGAGATGACCTCACATACCCACCCCACCCTTTGCCCTTGTTTGAGATTCTTCTAATGGTACCGCCTTGACGATGGCGACTTGCCCAGGCAACATTGTGACGGGCGATGATACCATGACGCAAGTGGTCGTGGATGCGGGCTTTGTCCCCCATCTGGTCAAGCTTGTCGACCATCCGGTAACTCGTGCATCTAAGCGGCCACCGGCAAGGCTTTGTCTTGAAATCTTTGAAAGCTGACACGCGTCCTCCTTCTCCATTGCAGAAGCGAAGCATTCAAAAGGAAGCTTGTTGGTCCTTGTCCAATATCACTGCAGGCACGGTCAACCAGATTGAAGTTGTCGTGCGTAGCGGTGCCTTGCCGTTGCTCGTACGGTCAGTTCTCTGCCCAGGGCATCTCAATAGCACTAAAGGTGTTCTCGCCACGAAACTACATGCTCACCAGTCACCCGCACGTGTGCTGTCCCAACTCTAGGCAAGCCATAGATGGTTTGTTTGAGGTAGCCAAAGAGGCATGCTGGGCTCTCGCCAACCTATGTGAGGGTGGTACGGCTGCACAGATCCAGGTGGCTCTTGAGGCCAACATGCTGCTCGCGTTTGACCGCATGTTACAAGGCCAGGACACGCGCATCATCGTGGTGGCTATGCAAGGCATTATGGCCTCTGCCCGCAAGCTTGATGGCGCTTTCTACGGCTTTCTGGATGCCTCCTTGACGCTCAGTCTTTTGGAGGCTCTCCAAGAACATGAAAATCCTGAAGTTTATCGTGCTGCCATCGCTGCCCTAGAGCTCCTCGATCAAAACCAGGGCTCTGATCAAGAAGACTAGCAGTGTTTCAAAACTAAAAGCCGAGTCACAAGTTGAAGCCCACGTTTAAAATTCACATCTCAATATCGCCTGGAAAATAACGATGTGATTTATGTTTCGTTTTGAAGACGTACACACATGGCTCGATATTCAATTCACTCTCTTTTGCTTGTTCTCTTTCCTCTCTCTCTCTCTCTCTTTCTCTCTCTCCCTCCCGCTCTCTTCTCTCTATCTCTCTCACGTTTGCTGCAAAGAATGTGGGGTCTTCTCTCGATGCGAGGAAGCACAATCACGGTCCATCCTTCGAAGGAGTACCATACTCGAGACGAGTCTTGATGTAAAAAAGCATGTACGCCTGGGTTTGTAAGACATCCCGCTCGTGCACCATAAACACGTTTCCGTCGTCGCAGCAGTACCATTGACCTCCCTATGTCAATGAAAAAAAAAAAAACAGCAGCACAAATTAGAATAAATCACATGTGTATTTACTTGAAGATGAGCGCGCGACAAGATTCTGCTTTGGCGGGTATTGGACGTACATGCTTGACGTGGGCAATGTAATGACCCTGTTGCATGGTACCAATATGAGTAATAACTGCAAAGAGATTGTAGGTAAAGGCATCATCGCGCAAAGACGGGCGCGATGCCCCTTGCTCGTCTTTGGTTGTTGCAATGGCGTGAGCTAGATACGGATACAAGTCGAGTTCTTGCGAAAAGCTGCCCGATAGCAATGAAACAGTGAATCCATGAGTGCAACTCGCGCGAACAAGTGGCAGACAACCCAGAACTCATGAGACAGGCTTGACCATGACAAAGTGATACAGCAAGCATTCGTCAAGGTGCGGCTAGGATGAACAATGCATCGTATCATGCCGGCGCCAGCTCTAGCTCACCGAACATAGACCTGGTCCTTAACAATTGGTGCCGTGAAGGAAGCTTGACGGAAGCGTTTCAGGTGAAAGCACAAGGCCACCGGCAACGAATGCAAAGTCAACTGAGATATTAACAAAACATGAGAGTGAGAATCAAACTCAAACCAGTCGCACGGTCGTGGCGTGCTGGCCCCGGGCTGAGCGCTCGGCAACCAGTGACGACCAGGACCGGCTGCAAACTCGGAAAAAGGTAGGAACACAACCACAACGCGTCACTAACCCGTTTGTGTGCTTGCTGCTTAGCCTTGCAGTTGGTACACGTCACCATGGCATCTTCGCCCAGCTGCTCCGACTAAACAAGGGACCAAAAATAAGAATACGAGGATATGTCGAACAGTGAGTCTGTGCGGTCGACTTGCAAACAAGGATGCCATCAGAAAAGTGGATGCAATCAGCGGCAGTGAGATGCTTGCCTTGGTAAATGCTTGAAGACAATCCAGCAACGAGACGCTTGTCTAGAGTGCGAAACAAGGGAGTGAACAAACAATAGCCTCGGCCATGAGCGCACAAGTGTCGAGTGCCACAACACATTCTGTCAGGTGAGCTGTCACAGACCTGTCCATCTCCAGTTGCAGCGCGCCTGAACGATGCAAGCCAACAAAGAAGGCGTCAAGTTGCGCCTGCAGTCTGTGCAAGGCAAAAATGGTGCACATGCGGAGCGGGAAAGCAGTGGTGCTTACCGAATGCCGAGGGAGAGATCCCAGAAAGGTTCAAAAGTGGTGCTCACAAAGCCGCAGCTTTGGCAGCTCACGTCCGACTGTAGTTTCCCAGTAAAGACGCGATGGATGATGCAATCACAGTCGTGTGCTACGGTTAAAAAAAAAAGAAAGCCGAGGTATTCAACCGATGAGCCATGTAATTGCCGCATCCAACCTCAACGCATCGACAACATTTCACCTTGCGGCGTACCATTACTGTGTGGATTCACGCCCTCCTGGACCATGTGCTGATGCAGCCCATCGAGCAGGGAGATGAAAAACTCGTGTGAGTCCTGTTGACTGTAGCCTGCGAGGTGTGATGACGCCTGCACAATTCAATCATAGTTGTATGAGAGCCGGGACGAGAAGAGACCACAGCCGGGGTGTCAGGAGCTCAACATACCTTCCAGATGGCATACAAAAGGGTATGCGTGCTCATTTGTTCATGCTGGCCGTTGTAGGCATCGCTGCGTGGACAAAGCCGTGAGCTGCCGCGGGAATGGCGCACTTAGAAGTCTATGTGCAGAGACGCACTGGCAGGAGTGATCACCAACCTGAACAATTGGGCCAACACACATGCCAGGCAGGGTACTGTCGTCGCATCGGCTAGACCGCGCACACAAGGAGGGGCATAGGCATGACATCGACAGGGCAGGGTTGAGCGATTGCAAACGGCGCATGGACTCGTGAGACCGGACTGCATCGTACCCATGGAGCGAATGCTCTTGCGCGGCATGACCTCTTGTACGGAGCCATCGTCCCATTCAACGGCGTACGAAT
Source organism: Monosiga brevicollis MX1 (assembly GCF_000002865.3). NCBI lineage: Eukaryota > Choanoflagellata > Craspedida > Salpingoecidae > Monosiga > Monosiga brevicollis. Next base: position 607,541 of record NW_001865055.1, read on the forward strand.
TGTCGGGATTCACTCCACGAATGGTCGCCGGCTGAAAACTGCCATCGCTGCTGCGTGCTTCAATTCGTGAGCCGATATTGAAATCTGTTCGCGAATCAAATGGCGACAAGGGCAAGCAAGGTCGTGTAGCAGAGTCACCGAACAAAGCCACGGGTCAGTACTGCCATGTTTGAGGGAAAAGGAGGGTGGGTGAAATTTTGGCGTGCAGGAGTAAGGGGGATGCAGGGCTGACCTTGGGGTTCATGAAGGCGCAAGCATCTAAAGCACCATGATAGAGCGCGTGTGTTAGGAGGTGCTCATTGAGGACAAAGCAAAGTCCGCTCAGCGGTTGAAAGAAAGCATGCACCTGACCTGGGTGATTGTCGATGCATGTCAGCAAGAAAGAAGTTTCGTAGCAAAGGATTGTGAATCAGGGCCTGCACATTGAGAGGCGGGTGACGAGGTCAATATGAGCGCCCACAGCGAGCATCAAGGGCTGGCCGGCAAGAGCAAGCCAGCTTTGGCAGTTGACCGTCGTCATGATCTTTCCGCGGATCCGCACCTGCAGGATGCTATTGACAAAGCACGTGTTGCCGAGATTGCACAGCCCACGCAGTCCGAGGCCTAATGCGTCGTAAGAATGGGTTAACTTGGCAAGTGGAGCAGCTCCAACGAAACGCTCAACCATGAGCTCTGCAAAATGATTGGCGATTTTGAGGCCTTCACCTGGCGTATAGCGAGTACTGAGCACGGCTCGGGCTTGCAGGCTCTCGGCCGCCTGCAGACCGGCGTCAGTGTTGATATCCAGGCTCCAAGGCTGTTTGGCAAAACGTTCTGGGTCGGCAGCATGGGGATCTTCCATCTCCATTACGCTAGGAACGGCAGGCCCCGAAGGAGTTGTCCATGCCACCCAGTGGGCAATAAGATGAGGGAGAGAGCCGGCAAACAACTGGGGCTCATGGGCTGTCGTCAAGAAGGAACACAGTAGGGTTTGGGCAAGCGGACAGGCACGACTCACGTATGGGTGTCAATCCAATGCTCAAAATCAGGGTCGTAAATGAAATCGTTGCAAAAGTGGCAGTACACGCGGCGATGTGCGAGGCTGAGGGAGAGAGCATGGCTGGCCTGAACGGCGTGTTCATGACTGTGGCGTGCTGGAGGCTCGCCATTCGGCTGTGAAAAGGTGAAGCAGCCGATAAATACGCAAGAGAGGCAGAGATGCAGATCACGCTGGCCATTGAAGGCAGGCTCAACGTGATGCGCATCAAGGTCACTGCAGGCGGTGCAGGTGTGCTGGCTGCGACTATGCAGCCAGGTGTAGGAAAGAGCACGAGCAAAGAGCTCGCGACCCGGTGCTTTGCGATCATCGTGAACAGTCTTGTAGTCGGAGGCATGCACGCAGCCATGCTGTGGAATGCCAGCTGGCCCAAGCAGGCCTGCGTCTCCGGCACTGGCCACTGAGACTTGCCGCGCCATGTCGCCGGGCTCGACCGCAGCGTGAGTGTCCTCGACGTGATCGGCTGGCAGCCAAAACACGCCTGAATGCACTAAAAGCGTGAGCGAACCGTCAACGGCTTCCCCGGCACGCAGAGGTTGAGCGTGCCGGGAGGATGAGGTCGGCAGCCGGTGACCCAATGGGCAATGCAGGTCTCAAGTGCAGCTGATGCAAACAGCTCTGCGCTCAATGGTCCTGCGCCAGGAACCCAGTGTGCATGCATACAAACAACGATATTGAATGAAAGCCACGCCGAGTTGGCTGTGACAGTTGACCTAGATGGAAGGTGGCGAGAAGAGTCAGGGCTCGAGCAAGACCCCGAAGCTGGCCCTCGGTCGACGCAACGGATACCAGCAGCCCGAGAAAATCACAACAGCAACAGTTGCCGCTCGCCACAACCATGCATGCACCTCCCAGTAACAACGCTGGCCTCATAGAAGCGAAAGAAAAAGGGCAGGGGAGGGGGAAGAGTAACAAAAACTCCAGCGACCAACTAACCTGCAAAGAACGTCGATATTCTAACCAAGCACTGCCAACCAACACCGCCGTTGCCCTGCCCTGCCCTGCCG
>NW_001865055.1:609653-650405 GCF_000002865.3 Monosiga brevicollis MX1
TGCTCTCTCTCTCTCTCTCTCTCTCTCTCTCTCTCTCTCTCTCTCTCTTTCTCTCTCTTAAGCTCTCTCTCTCTTACTCTCTCTTAAGCTCTCTCTCTTACTCTCTCTTAAGCTCTCTCTCTTAAGCTCTCTCTCTTAAGCTCTCTCTCTCTCTCTCTCTGTCTGTCTCTCTCTTCAGTCTCTCTCTCTTAAGCTCTCTCTCTTAAGCTCTCTCTCTCTCTCTCTCTCTCTCTCTCTCTCTCTCTCTCTCTCAAACTCTCTCTCTCAAACTCTCTCGCTCTCTCTCCTCTTAAGGCTCCATCGATTGAATTTGGCAGCAGGAAGAAGACTGTCTCTGCGGCCGGGCCTTGTGCTCCAGCTAAAAGACGTTGGAATTTGTGTGGTCATGTGGAACGGAAAAGGTTGGCTTTAAGATGGGACGATCAAGATTAAGATGAGGCCACACACACAAACAATCGAAGGTCGAGGTCAGTAGTCGAGGTCAGTAGTCGGGGTGCGGTTCGATGCCTTCACAGCCACGGGGCAAGATGACTGATGAGACCAACTCGAGGCACGCTGGTGGATAGCATGAGAAAAGAGAGATAACCAGAACAGCTCAAACTCAGAAAGACAACAACATAAAAAACAAACATTGGCCCAGAGGCCAAAGGCTCGATCAGACGAGCCCTCAATACTCAGTGCGATACTCGGGTGAGCTAAACGACCCGTTGCTTTTGCGCTCTTGGGTCGTCGCTTGCTGCGCCGGTGTTGCTGTCGGCACATCGGTGTCATCGTTTTTTTGACGCTTCCGAAATCGTCGCATTCGCAAGGCATGATCAAAGCGGCGACGCTGCAACAAACCATCGCATACAAAGGCAATGCATCAGACGGACACGCCCATCGTCCTGCCCGATAACCATGGGGTGTATCCAGACCAGTCACCAGGTACATGCCCTCATCCACGTACCATCGAAGCGTAGGTGTCACCTGGCTGCCGTACTGCATCCAAGGCCGCCCGAAGAATCTAGAAACAAACAAACAAACAAACAACCCAATCAACCAACAACGACGGCAACGACAACAGAAACACATGAGCCCTGGTGCGTGCACCCGATGCATTGATCATTGACAAAAGAGTGGACGAGCAAGTCTCAAAGAGGCTCGCCTAAAAAGCGCATCCTGGGCTCACGAGGGTATGTATACCTGGGCTGCGCTTTGGTGATGAGCTTGCTCGGCGACGTCCACGGCTTGCAGGTGGTTTTCGTTATAATCAATGAGCAGCATCACTGCCTGCGATCGATTCAGGCGCAGGACTTCCTCCAGAAGAACATCGTGTCCCTCCCGCGCCAGAAGATGCAGCACCGTGTCCTCGGTTCTCGTCTTGCTGACTAACAAGGTGTCGTATGCCGGACGCAACAAATGCACAGCCTCCCGGTTTCCCGTAATACAGGCCCACTAATGAACCCACAGCCAAGCATGCTGCGTGAGTGCCACACCCTGAAGCCACAACACGGTCACGAACCGGGAGCCACATTCATCACATCGAGCGTGGCGTCAGACGCACGTGTAGACAATTATACCCCGCATCGTCGCAATGCACAAAGTCCTCTGGATGTGTACACCGGACCAACGGCCGAATTGCGTTCAGATTCAGCTATTAGCGCAGACCACAAAGCCAGCGTCATCAACAACCGTGCGTGCTGAACAAGCAAAGATGACCACACCAAGCAGGCAGGCAACGAACATATTGCACAGCTTTGATGAGCGGTGTTTCTTTCTTGCTGGTGAGGGACATGGGCTCGAAATGTGCGTCCAACAGCGCCTGACACCAGTTGCTCGTGCCTGCACAAGTCAAGTGCAAAGATATTAGAAGAGCGTCGCAGCTAATCAGCTCAGCAACGCATCCAGCGCCAAAAGTCCATGCCCTTGCCCCCCGGGAACACGGACCGGCCATGGCAGCATGATGAAGCAGGGTGTATCCATTCTCATCCAAGAAATAGGCCAGGTCAGGGTGAGCGCTAAAGTTAAAAAAAACACCATCGTCAGGCCAAGTCCGCACTTTCCAGCGCTGTTCCCGAGCCACGAGGAGCAAGCGTCCCCAACTGCAATAACCCCAGATTAACCCAAAATGGTAATTGAAGGTTGCACGAGACGCACCGCAGAGCCTCGACCACCAACTTTGTGATAACACCCGCTTTCAAGTCGAGTACTACAAGCTTGGCCAACAGGGACACGACCATGGCCTCGCTCGACGCTCGGCAAAGAATGGATCTACCCAGTATCAAGCAGCCAAGCAGCAGTGAGGATACGCCAGCTGAGGCTGATAAAACATGCAAACTGCAGCGGCTTTTTGTCCAAGACGAGGGGCATGTTCGCACGAGAAGGCGGGGTAATCACGCGTGCTGACGGCATGCCGGAGTTGCTTCCAGGTGGGCAGACGACTGTAATCATGTCCGTCGACCTCCAGATCATGCCCAGCCCGTTCCGCAAGACGCTTATCGACGTGCCCTCGATCATGGAAATCAAACTCGGCGTCCTAACGATACATCAAAATCGTCAAGTAAATCACAGTGCGAGAATGTGCAAGGATCACATGCTTGCGATACAGTTGTCTCCGGACTTTTGTGTCCTCAAAGAGAGGGGGGATGCGCATAGTAGCGCCTGAGGGCGCTCGAGAAGGGCCAACTTGCCTTGCTCAGGAGGTATGAGTCTGAGTCAGCGTCGGCCAAATCATCCAGGCTCAAGGCCAGGGACCGCCCACGCCGACGTCGATGACTGAGATGAATGAGGATAGCACCGACCACAATGGCCAAAAGACTGGCTCCCGCGACAATCGCTGCAATTAAGACTTTGGAGTTGTCTCGTGGCTGTAAGGCTGATCCTGCACGAGTTGTTGGCGTAGATTGAATGAAACTCGCTGTAAATGAAGTAGATGTCGTGGTCGTGGTCGTGGTCGTGGTCGTGGTCGTGGTCGTGGTCGTGGTCGTGGTCGTGGTCGTGGTCGTGGTCGTGGTCGTGGTCGCCGTGGTCGCCGTGCTTATCAATGTCGACGAGAACGATGGGGTTGGCGTGTTACTGGTGGTTGTGGTGGAAGGAACAGACGAATTTGTTGTACCTGACGAGCTGCCAATTGGCGTGGTCGCTGTAATGGGTAGGGTGGTTGTCATGGGACCAGATGTGCTGGGCCCGGTGGTGCTATGGGCTGTCGATGCCGTTGTGTTAATGGCAGTGGTTCTCGTGGCCGAGGTCGTCACGGGAGTGGTCGAAGTTGCCATTGGGGCGGTTGAGGAGCGCGTTGTCGAGGTGGTCCAGGGATCACTCGTCGACGGCGGAGGGGTTGTGGTTAAGGATCCCGTGGGTGGCATAAGACGTCCGCTGCAAGACTTGTTGAGGAATAGAACTTGACTTGTTGCAGAGTCCACGGCCGTCGGGAGAAGCTCGAGCGCCAGCGTAAAGGCTGCTGAAGCGAGCAAAAGGCTGTTCCCTTGGATGGCAAGGGCCAGGTCGCTCGTAGCCCAGGCGTCCCCCAGGGTCACGTATCGAGCAGAGGTCGTGACAGTAGATGCATTCCCCGAAGTTGGTGCCGGCAGCCCACATAGCACGAGGTCGTGTGATTGAGAGGCGACCATGTGGTAGGTTTGTAGCAACCACAACTGACCGTCGGCAGCATAAAAGCGATGCACTGTGCGGTTGAGGACCAGATCGGGTGGGGTGTCAGCTGCTAAGGGCAAGCGATACATGATAGCGCGGCCATCATGCTGAGCCACGACAAGCGTTGGGGTAAGCCAGGCGAGCTGCAAAAACGTTGTGCCATTGCTCCATGCGGGCGCGACCCCGATGGGCTTGAAAACAAAAGAGGCATCGCCGCGATCAAAGACGCAGAGAAAAGCGTAGGGCAGTGGATCGAAGCTCGATGTGTCGCGCGCGAAAAAGGCGACTAATCCCTGTTCTTGGACAACAAAGGTGTTGCTGATGGGGCTCAGGGCGCGTCGATTGTTGTCTGGCTCGGGTCCCCCTGGAGGTAAGACGGGTGTGATGGGGATTGTGACGGAGACGCCCAAGTGACCATCAAAGCTCAAAGGCACAATGTTCCACGTGCCATAAAATTCAGTGAGGCAGAGGAAGCCATCGGCATCACCCTCGGTGCCCACTCGCCCCATGCCTCGGATGGGATCCAGCCCGTGGTAAGTCAAGGTGTCATTGAGGACAAGATACGGTTGGAAATTGCCAAAGTGTACTTCGGCAACGAGGGCCTTGGAGCTATCATTGTCGGTCGCAAAAACGAGGCTGCTGGCATCTCGCGCGGCGATGGCCAGCACACGTTCGGAGGGCCTGAGATGACAATTTTCAATGGCGTAGCTTAGAAGACTAGCCCCATCGCAATCGTGTGCAGGCAAGGAAGGATGCTTGCCGAGGATCGCGATGGCCTCGGCAAAATCTTGATAAAATACGCGCACGGCGCCCGCTGTGGACCAATGAAACAAGAAGGCACCCTCCCGGCGCCATGTAAAATCGGTAGTGTAATTGTGATCCAAGGATTGGCCGACATCACTTGCACACGCATCCAGCTCGACTTGGGTGGTCTAGGGGAGGAAGAGGATGGCCGATGAGCTTGAATCGAGCTCGTAGGCTCATCACGAACCACTTACCGGGGTACTCGTGGCAAGCAGGAAAACCAGCACAGGCAGGCACCAGCCAAAAACAAGCCAGGAATGTGAGGGACAGGCACGGATCCTCGGTCGACCCAGGCGTGAAGCTGCGCGTAATCCCAAATGCCGAGCCAATTCCTTCTGGGTGCAAGCACCTAGCACAAGACAGCCAAGCCCGTCGAATCAGCCCGCGAATGGCCGGCCACAGAGAACGGCAAGCCAAACGGGCAGGGGTCCATCCTCCACCTACCAGCCATGTCTAGCCTCGAAGAGAGAACACCAACACCGCCATCCGCTCAATGGTTGTCACTCAAGTCATGAGCACCTTCTGCTCTCGACGGATCCGTTGATCTTGCTATCTCTCGCTTCGTGTCCCTTTCCGTGTCCTTTCCTCGATCAAGGAGGAGCCCTCTCCGAAGCATCTGCCTGCCATTCCTCCTCCTCCTCCTCCCTCTCCCTCTCTCTCTCCGCAGGCTAGCTAAATTCAAGCCCCTTGAGCGAGAAAAAAGCAGCGGGGAGAGAACGAAATGCGGGAGGAGAGAGAAGAAGGGAGTGAGAAGAAGGGAGAGACAGATGCAGCCGCAGCCGCAGACGCAGACGCAGACGGAGAAGGAGACGGAGACGGAGACGGAGACGGGAGACGGAGACAGGGTGAAAGCGACGCCGCGACAGCGTGACAGAGCCCCACCCCGCACACACACACACACACAGAGAGAGAGAAAAACACACACACACACTCACATTCCGATTTATACTTGAAAGTGTATTAAGTAATATACTTTCCATAAATAGGACTGTAGGCGGCATCGGTATCGAAATGCGCATGGGGTGTTGGAACTTTATTTTATTATGGCGACAAATGGCGAGCAAAAGTATTTCCCACAATATTCAAAGTGTTGTCGTCGGCCCCACCTTTGGATGTGATAATAAAATACTTTTATCTTTCCGATTTTGAAGAACAGCCCAAATTTTCGCTCAACGATGAGAGCGCGCTGCCGACTGCTCTGCTCCTCTCTGGTTTTCTAGCTCATGCTGCGCTGCCGACGCGCTTCGACTTGCCGCTTCTACTCTGCACTTGCCGGAAACGAGAACTGACTCGGATTCAATCGGTTCGTAAGCTTATTTTTTATTTTTTTTTTCCGTGGTGATCGAGCGGCGCTCTGTCGCCGTTTGACCAGGCCGCCATGGCCCCCGAGGCACGACAGCATCCACGGCACCCCGTGGAGAAACGACCGCTGAAATACCAGGCTTTGGATGTGACCCTGGATGAAGAGGAGGATGTTGAACGCCAGCCAGCCCCGCGACCTGGTATCGGACCAGTGCATCATGTTCACTCCGCAGCCCCGCAGGCCACCATGGCCGGCACAACGACGTTGTCGACCGGTCCCACTGTGGAGAAGCATCAGACACCACGTGATGAGCACCAGATGCGCGCTAGCACACGGGCACGGCATCAACGACCTGCCATCTTGACAACAGCACGAGTTATGGATAAATTGGACAGCAATCGCCAGGCCTCCCAGCACGCGCCCCGCGCCGAGCTACGCTCCCGACTCCCCGCCCACCAGATTCGCCGTCAAGCTAGCAAGGTGCAGTCCCCCGCTCCTCTGTTCGGACTGGCTGCCAGGTAATGACATGCCCCAGTTTGCCCATCATCTCACCTTGCACGTTATGACTGTTTTGCTGATTATAGGCGCTCAATGTGGCCCCCGAGGCCCGTGTCTTTGGTCGACTGCACCCCGTTGACAACAAAACCCCTTCAAATGCAACTTCCTTCGCCTCCTCCCAGACCTCCACCGCTGGTCGCTCAAAATCCTTGCGAGGCGTAAAGAGTCGTCATCGACATCACCCCGACGACGATGCCATTGCACGGCTTTACGATCCAAGGTTAGTCGATACAAGCCACGAATGAACCAGAAAAGACAAGCCAACGCCTCTAAAAGTGGAGGCCTCGCCCGTCCTCGGCACCAACCAAGGAACTTGCAAGCCACCGCCAATGCACTCGCGCGATGGAATATGCGAACATACCGGCTTACCATATGGAAAAAAAAAAATCTGTTTGTGTGATCCCACTGCCTAGCTTGCTGCCAAATCGCCTCGAGCTCGATGAGGATCCTCTGCCCACACAAGGGTAGGCAATTGATCTCAGGCAATTTCAAGCGCTCTCTCCCCTAGCTACGACCCCAACTCTTCCCGCTGGCCTTCTCATGCTGCCAATGCCCATCTTGCTTTGCCTTCAGATCGCTGCTTGACCTGCACATTGACCCTGTTGCCCGCGTTATGGATATGCGGCGCCAGCGTGTACACCTATACGCGGCAACGCCTTGATCATGCGATGTACCATGTAGATAACACCTTAATGCTGAGCAATACTTTTCTAAGCACGGTTGCCCTCTTCAGCTTCTTCCTCTTCCCTGTTTGTATTTAATCATCTTTGATCCTTTTGATGACTGTGTATGTGCCCTTTGCACCCTTGATGGTTTCCAGCCGTCTGTTCTTCTGCATGATCTGACAAACAAGCATGAAACGAATGCCAACCTTCAGTCCCTATGGATTGTGGGGGGCCGGCCCTCGCTGCGCGAGCTCTTCAACTCGTTTCTTGGTCACAGACCAAGCCATCATCTAGTTTGCTCGCACTACACTCATATAATCGAGGCGCGACTGCCCAGCATACTGCATTCCCTCACAACTGACGCCATTGGGGCGTTGCGTGGGCCTGTCATAGCCAAACCTTGAGCTGAGCCCGTTTTCGGGCGATCAGTTCATCCAGCTCACCTGTACTGGGCATAGCATTCAACTCGACTACTCGTGCCTTGACTTCCTTTCGCAAGAGCTAGCGTATTGCAAGGAGCAATGCAAAAAAAAAAAAACAAAGAAAAAAAAAACATGAGGGCTGCACCATTGACCATTGACTTACATAAACCGAGAACAGCTGGGGGACAAGCTGCACACTCACGTCGTAAAATGTGTCCCTCAACCCCGCATAGGCCTCGACTGGCACGTGTTCAAACGCCACCTGTTGACATGTCAGGAGCACGATCCAGCCCACCCGAGGTAAGGAGCAATGAGCAGTGGCGCGAAGAGAGAGGCCAGAAAATCAACAGCAGTCGTTGTGCTACACAGCAATACACCCCAAATTGTCCCAAGTATTTCACGACGTACGCGAAGTCGGCGAATCAAAGCAGCCTTTGTGTCCTTCCATGCCGGATGATCTGGATCATGACTTCCACCGCGACTCGCGTCCAAGCCGACGCTGGTGTGGGTACGCAGAGTGGATGCTGAGCGAGTGCGCGGAAGAATCCGGGTGTCAGCCGTCGCTGTGGGCTTGATTCGCTTGGGTGCCGGAGCACTTCGCGGGCGCGGGGATTTTGCACCGTCTGATTCGTCCCAGGGCTCCTCCCGGAGCGAGGAACTGGAATCACGTCGGTCTAGCCGAGGCTCTGACGGAGAACGGTGCTTTGTGCGATATTGCCGGTTCATGATAATATCCATGAGTCCACCTGCTGTGGACAATCCAGGTGGTCCTCGCCCAGAAAAGGTCGGGCGCCCTCGGCGTACCCACTCTGTACTCGGAGTCCCGTTCGCCAGGGGTGTGGAGGCATCCGACAAGCCTCCAGGTGAGGACGATGATCGTAACTGCGCCTGGCTCTCTTCGATTACCGCGCGTATGTGCTGGAAGGCTTGCTGTGCCCGCGCGGATGAAGAGGAGGGGGCCCGTGAGCGACTGCGCCCGCGCTCTGAATCTGCCCCAGTCTGGCGCGATCGCAGCAGAGCCGATGTGACCGTGTCCGTCAGGGGCTCGGCGGCAGAGGCAACGGTGGTGCTGGATGGTGCTAGACCGACAACGGAAGCCAGCGCGAAGCCGTCCTGACTGTCGAGGCCCATGCGTGAGGCTGTGGCGAGCGACTCTGCTTCGTTGCACGCCAGGCGCTGCCACAAAACGTGCTGTCGCATCCACGAGAATGCTGGCTGGGGCGCTTCGCCGCGTGGTGGGCCCCAAAACGCTTGTTGGCCTCCAGAAGAAGCCACCGAAGCGCGCGAGGTCGGGCGATCGCCATCCAGGGTGTTTTCTTCCAGGAATACTTCCGGGCGCAAGTCGTCAAAAGCCTCGTTGAGGCGCTCATGCAGCAAACGATGGACCTCGCGCTGTTCTCGACACCAAGCTCGCCAATAGAGCACATCGTCGTCCACCTGATCTATACCCTGTTTTACCCCATCAGCATCCAAGGCAGTGTCGAGGGTTTCTCCGTCGGCCTGCTCGTGACCATCAAAGACGAGAGCGCTTTGCTCGTGGACCAAGGGCCATGGAATGGTCTGAATGAGTACCATGGCCGCGGCCAAGGACCAGGGTTGCACGTGCTAGACACAATCAAGCATGTTTGTGGGGGTCGAATGGGATGAGAAAGTTGAGTGAGTATGTTTCCCCGTGGTTTGGTGGGCTGCAGCGCAAGCGGAGCGAGGTAGCACACCAAAAGATGGAGGTCGGTGACATCCAAATTATTCCAGACAAAGATGCGGCCCTCCTCATCCGTGTAGACGCTGAGCAGACCGTTGTCCTCAGGCCTTGAAAGGAACACGTTTGAAGCAGGGTTACCAATTCGCATGCAAAGGCAGGTACAAGAAGCGGCCGCCCAAATCGCCAAGGACCTTACTTTTGCGCAGGAGGCGACGTGTGCAGTGAAGATCCCAGCGGCTGGGACGTGAAACGCCGCCCAGCATGAAAGCGCTCCAAGTGGAGCAGGACGGGGTGTGCGATGGTGGTCTTGGTCTGCAGGTCCAAGAAGAAAGGTTGATGGGCACCTGGTCCTGTTGCGTCATGCCACGATGACGCACAAGACAAGCTGAGAACGGGCGCGTGATCGGCGGCGTGATCACGGAGACAAGCAAGACCCTGCCAGCTGGGGTCTTGGGCCACGGCAGCTAGCGGCCACGACGTGGGCTAGAAGCAAACAGGTCGGGTCGATGAAAGAGAGCGGGGCACACACAGAATGAGATGGGCCAGTGGAGCACCTGCGCCTTATGAGCGGGCGCACAAACGAGCCAAAGTCCTGAGTTGCAGATTTGGGCTCGAACGAGCCCAAACGAGAAGAAAAGTGGCAGATCGAGGGACTGACGGTGTTGTTCAATACGGCGGGCGCAAGGGCCGCGGCCATGGATTGAAGATCATCGAGTAAGCTAGGACAAGTTTCGTGTGAGCCGACCACAAAGGGTACCAGCCGCACAACTGGGTGCAGCGCAAGTTCCTCCCAGGCTCGAAGCTCGCGATAAAGAGGAAGGAGTGACTCGGCATTGATGGAGATCCCCACACACTACCGGTGGCAAAGGGGCAGGATGGGCATGGTCGTTATGAGTAGGGCTGGGATAGAGCAGGTGAGTGAAAGGAGAAAGCGGTCGTCTATGACCGGTCGACTCACCAGGCCAAGCTCGAATATCTGATGGGGGTGGTCACCCGCAACAGAGGTGCGAAAATGATGGAGAGCTGCACACACATCACTCCAAGCGGATATGGACGCCTGTTTCGATGGGTCAGCGCGTGGGTGAGCGGGCGAGGGCGCGCACAACTGGCGCAATTGAAACGTAGCTTCCAAGTCCTCACCAAGGTGCTGGTCGCACACTCCCGACGCACAAAGCGTGGAGTGGGCAGCGAAGGTTCAACGAGCGGTGCGCCCGAGGATTCCTGGGTCTGGGGGTCGCTTGGGCCCTTGCAAAGGGGGGCAGGGCTCTGGTCGCTAGGGGCTTGAAGGTCCCAGATCGTGCCAGTCGGGGCGTCCTGGTTTGTTGCCTGCCTCTGCTGCAGCCGTTTCAAATACAATTCAAAGGCGGGGCACGCCGGGAGTGGGTCGCCAACGGCGCATGGGGGCCCCACCAGGGCGCAGGCGGTGAGCACCCTCTGGTAGTTCTTGGCGGCAGCCATACCGCGACGTCTGTGCGTAGAAGTCGTGGTACCGTCAGGCCCGGGCGCAACGCACGCAGACGGTCGCAAATGCGCACCAGGACACGTCCCACCCAACCAGGGCTCAGCTTTGGGACCAGCCCGCCATGCTCAACAAGACCACTGTCCCTGTCCCAGAACGCGCCGAGCGCTGAACGCAACCATGTTGACCAGCAAATTTCCAGAACACACACCCTCCAAAGAAACCTCGACAACGAGCGCCCCAACGGCCCACCTTGCCCCAGGCTTCACCCCACCATCCACCACAAACCACCGCCACACACACACCCCCCACTACCCCCGTGGTCCGGTAGAAGGATCACAATCGCCGGCCAAGATACTGCTGCCCGGGCTGCCCTTTTGGCATCGACGTCGGCAGTTGCTGAGGTCGTTGAACCCGTTGAATCAGAAGAACAACGACTTGAAAAGTAAAATACTCTTGTAAAACGGAGAAGTTTACCTGGATCTCGTTGTACAAAAGGACTGAAATACTTCTTTTGGTCCCTCTCTCTCTGTTTCTCTCACACACACACACACACACACACACACACACACACACACACACACACGAGAGAGAGAGAGAGAGAGAGAGAGAGAGAGAGAGAGAGAGAGAGAAAATTTTAAATTTTTTTCATCGAGTGTGTGTGTGGTGGCGCTGGCGCCGACGCTGTTGCAGACGGTCGGTGGTGGTCGGTCGTGCTCGTGGTGGTGGTAACTTGCGACTGAGCAGGAGAGAGCTTTGGTGTGGTGGTAAACTTAGAGGGCGAGCAGAAAGGCTGAGACCGTGCGGTTGAGGTGGGGATCGGACGCCATGCATCCGAGGAACCGCTATGCGCGGCGCCCGCCCAATTTTGCGCAGCTGGCGGACAAATGTGCCAAGCTGCGCCCCTACGTGAGCTACCCCGATGATTCCGAGGCGAAAGAGGCCGAGGGGCATGCAAGATCCCAGCATCGTCCACGTCGAGCTTTTATTGACTTTCGAGTAGGTTTGCTAGCCGCTGTTGGCCGCGAGCCGACCGCAACTGCTTTCCATCCCTGATTTCCCTCGCCCGCCAATGTGCGCCGAGGGTTGGGCACCAGGATGGCTCATATGGTGGGGCTGGGTGCATGATCGCAGGACACCAACGCCATTCGTGCCCTCACCGAAGCCACCTTAGAATGTGATTTCAATCTCCTGACCGACATTCCCGACGGTCATCTCATTCCCACGGTAGACTGTGCTTGACCGGCCCCATTCTCGTCTCTCTCACTGGCCACAGCTGACTCTGGATCCTGCGGACGGCCAACCCACGAATATTTTGAATATGCATAGGTGCCTCAAAAGCTCAACTACTTACATTGGCTAGAAGACCTGTTGAGGACTCTGGTAGCACCGCCAGACAAAGTCCGCGTCGTGGACATCGGTAAGCGCTCAATCACAGTCCTAGCGGCAGGTATCGCTCCCGGCTCTTGCTCCAAATCAAAGCCCTGCTCATGCATCACGGATAGGTACCGGCCCCATTGCCATCTACTGTGTCCTGGGCGCGCGGTTGCACCCAGAGTGGCAGTTTGTGGGCACCGAGCTGGACCCGAAAGCGTGCCGACACGCTCAGGAAACTATCGCACGCAACCAACTCACAGAGTCGGTGCACATTGTAAGTCTGCCCCACGCTCGCCGCGAACAACAGTGCAACGAGGCAGGATCCATGTCAGACCCAGGAAAGGTGCCAGAACGGCAAGGCAGTCTGGTAGCACAACTGCACGAATCTGTGCTGCTTCCGGACACTGTCCGCGCTTGACTGACCTATCGTCATTCGATGGCCTTCCATAGGCGGCCGTGGAGCAGGCAGCACACATTTTCGGACCTGCTCTCTCTACCACGACTGACCCAGTAGAACTCGAATTTGCCATCAGCATGTGCAACCCGCCTTTTTACGACACCCACGAATCCCCAGCCAACTACACGGGTGAGGGGTTGCTTCCGCTGCTGTCATCCTATCGGCTGAGGTCGGACAGCTTGCGCGCCACCGTGTTGGCCCAGCGCGTTCAGGAACGGCACTTGCAAACGATCAGAGTCATGTGTGCCTACCTTGGTGGCTGGTCCTCGCTTTTTCCATAGGAATCAGGCCCGCTCCGAAGGTCGAAGCCACGGGCTCATCATCGGAAATGCATGTGCAGGTCTGACACCACTACCATCCAAGGCACACCACCTTCCTCCGACCACTCTGCAGCCAGTTCGCGTCCTCACGCTGCAACCTGGACCCAGGGTGGAGAAGTCGCTTTTGTGACTCGTATGATGGAAGAAAGCGCGCGACTGCGCACGCGGTGCGTTTTTGTTCCCTTTTGCTGCTCCCATCTCTTTTGAAACCATGTGAGCGCAGCATTGTCCCGCGATCCTCACGGTCCGAGGATGCTGCCGACCTTTCATCTCTGCAGCGTGGGCTGGTACACGGTCATGCTGGGCAAGAAACGATCCCTACTCGACCTCCGACCACAGTTGACGGCCTTGGGTTGTACCCATGTGGTTGAGAGTAGCTTTGTGCAGGTTGGCATGCACCAACGTACTGTTGTTGTCAATCTTATGATTGGGTAAGACCCTTTTCATGGCGTGCTCTTGGGGTCCGGGCGTTTGGCAGGGCAAGACACATCGCTGGGCAGTCGCTTGGACCTTTCTGCCACGTGCCGCCTTTAAGAATGATCACAAGACGGAACGCGGTCTGTATTGCGCACGAGTTGACATTGGCCCTGGTTTCCGCTGGCTAGCATGAGGATATTTCCTTTGAAGCACGTGTGCGTTTTCCTTTGGCGTTGGTCTAATTTATCCGGCCTGCTCCAGTTTTGTCCGGGCACATAGAGTTTACGGGCCGACAGCTGCTGGAGGCGGACAAGGCTCGGGATTTGGCGTCTGGTGTATCGACGGCGTCGCACGAGCGCCGGAGCGCCACGCGCATTGATGTGCCCACGTCTGGGGTCTCGGGCAAGCGTGGAGCATTGGGAGCAGATGCGACGACGGGCGAGCCAGCGTCCAAGCGCGCGGCGTCGGCTACTCGACCTCGAGCACCTGCTTCTGAAGGGGCCTGGCGAACGGCCTCCAAGTTTGACAAACTTCCCAACGTGTGCCGTCCAGCCTATGGCAGCGTTGTTGGGTGAGCTAGCGCTCGCGCGGAAAGTGTTGAGCGCAGCGAGGTGAACAGAGGAGCAGGCGTGAGCCGTGCGTCGTGGCGAGGGCTGCTCCTCTCTCTCTCTCTCTCACCTAGTTGGCTGACATCTTGCTTCCTGATAGGGATGATGCTCGCGTGTTGGCAGCGGTGCGGGCCGTATTGACTGCTGCGCGCCCTGTTGTCATCCATGAGCAAAGCAAGAAGCGGTTTGAGACATGCATTGCGGGTGGGTTGTGCCCCATGAAACGAGACGCATCCGTTTGTACGTGGCCAGACCGGTCGCTCCTACTCATCGTGACCCTGTCGTATCGGGTCCTGACAGCTTTCAAGGTGTTTTTGGGAGCGCCCTCGTGGCCAGCGGCATTGCAGGCCAGCGGTGGGGATGTAGTACCGGGGCAGGACTGCGCAGAGGTGCCCAACCGGGCTACGGCGCTGGCCGGCTATGTCCTCAATCTGTATCGGCCACGGACCGAGGGCAGTGCAGACGACAAGGCGGAGCAGCGTGTGCGCGTGCGCCTCGAGTGTAAAGGTCGGAACGCGTGTTTGCTTCTGTGGGTGTTGCTGGTCACAGGAAGCTGGTATCGCCTCACCCGTTGCTGCTTGGCCTGCGACGCCTGGCTTTCAGGTGGGGATGACGAGACACAAATGCCCTTCCTCCAAGCACTACTAGCAGCTTTAGCACACCAAGGCTTTGAAACACACGACTGACCCCTGACCTGCATACCACGGCCGTGCCGTAATTGATCCCCTTCGTCCCGCTTTATCCCTATCGCACAACGTCCCCATAAGAAGAACAAGAACAGTAGTATGAAAGATCCAGCCAGCTGTGTAAGTATAAAATAAAACAAAAAAAAACTCAACTCGTGATCTTTGTGTGTGTAGTCTCTCTCTCTCTCTCTCTTTCTCTCTTTCTCTCTCTCTCTCGCTCAACCAATTCATTGTCTCTCTCTCTCTCTCTCTGTTGTTACATGTGGTAGTTGTGCTTTTCCTTTGTGTCTTTGCTCTTTATTTCTCTCTTTCTCAAACTGACCAAACCAATTCATATCTCTCTCTCTCTCTCTCTCTCTCACATTTCTCTCTGTCTCTCTGTCGCTCTCTCTCTCCTTGTTGGTGTTGTGGGCGGATCGGGCGTGGCATCTAGCGCTTAAAAGGAGAGTGGCAGCGACGGGGGATACGCTAGTGCGCGAGTTTGATTCTTTGTGCGCAGCAGGATGGCGGCGCGGTTGTCGGATAAGCAGCACGCCGATGCAAAGGCAGTATTTGTGCAGTTGGCGGGAGCCAAGCAGGCATTAAGCTACACCGAAGCCACGAGTGCCCTCGAGGCGCTGGGCCTTGAGATTAAGGTGAGGGTGCTCTCTCCCTTGTTGCTCGCGCTCGTGTGCGTGGTGGGGTCTTGTTGAGGTCCCCTGTCACCTCACTGGCCCATGCTTGATCAAACAGGATGTGGCGGACTTTGATCAGGATAAGAGCGGGTCGCTGCGCTACCCTGAGTTTGCCAACTGTGTTGCTGCCGCCCATCGGGTATGAGTGAGCATACTGGACTTCATTCTGACTCTTCTCAGAGAGCAGGCTGTGCGGGCTGCGCTATGCTGCGTGGTGTGCTCTCCGCTGACTGCGCCGGTAACACGCTGAACGATAGACAACCATTGTGGATGCCCGATTACTCAAGGCCGCCTTCAAGGGCTGGGACACGCGCGACACGGGTTACATCACACCCAAGCAGATCATGCATCTAATGGAGAGTGGGTCGGGCCTGCCCCTCGGCATCTCCAAGGCTGATGTCAAGGAGATGATCGAGTACATTGACCGCAACGGAGACGGTCATATTGATTTTGACGAGTATGTCCGGGGTCAGCGCATGTGCAGCTCATCCCTCGTCGGTTCTCACACCATTGTTCCTCCCCCTGCCCATGCTCGCGCGTGACCGGCGTTGCCTTGCAGATTGACCAAGGCTCTGTTGGCTTGATCCAACCGTGCGTAAAACTCTTTACTTCCAACCTGGTACTGACAGAGCTGGCTCTGTCGATCTCGATGCTCAAGGCTCGATGCTCAATCAATCCCCTCCATAGTCACTGCCTCGAGCTGCTCTTGTGGGCCGTGGGCCGGCCTCCCCCATAGGCCCTGCCGCTCCTGCCAATTGATACGATAGACATTCCTCCTCCGCTGCACAGCCGATCCCATGCCCAGAGAGGGAGAGAGAGAAGGGGGCGGAGCAGCCAACAGCAAAAAAAAAAAAAAGGCCGGCATTTGTCAGATAAACTGTCGCTTGGGCAAAAAGATTAGATGATCTGGACGAGATTCGAACTCGCGCCCCCGAAGAGATCAGAGCCTTAATCTGACGCCTTAGACCGCTCGGCCACCAGATCATTAGATGCACTAACGCGACTTAATAGTATTTATATATTATGTCATTTTTGTCACTCAAATAATGTCATCAAATTTATTTCTGGCTCATTTTAGCAGGTTTTTGGCTGATTTCTTGGCCCCCCAATTCAGCATAATGACTGTTTCTCATGCTCATCTGCTTCGCGCAGTCTCATGACTCGACTAAGCCTTTTGATGGTGTCGGTGGTGGTGCACCTGTTACATCGTTCCGCGCTAACCTGTTTTGATGCTACATGCCAGGCTTCAGAACGTCGTTTTACTTCTTTCCACTCTTCTTAAAAAAAAAAGACGACGTGAATAAAACAGATCAAATGTTGAGAAGCTATGCTATGGGAGAAAGCACTCGGGCCGATTCCCATGAAAAAGCATTCTAACAGCCAAGGGGACCACCAGCCGCATACAGATAGGAGTCAAAGATCGGTCGGGGTGCGCCACCGGGGATTAGGGCAGCATGACTGCCATCTCCGTGACCCACACCCGAAAGCTGCCGAGGGTAGCCTCACCACCCGCGCTTTTTTAAAACCGAAAGAGATAAATAGAAAAAAAGAATAAAAAGACACCCGTAGGGCCGAGGCAACAGCATACAACGTGGGAAGCGCTTCTTGCACGATTAATACCCGCATCGGGGATATGTCATGACCGCGGTCGGCATTCACACGGTTTGGCCAAGTGCTCAGACCAAAAAACACAAAAAGATTAGATGATCTGGACGAGATTCGAACTCGCGCCCCCGAAGAGATCAGAGCCTTAATCTGACGCCTTAGACCGCTCGGCCACCAGATCATTAGATGACTACAACCAAGAAATATTTACATATAAAACACAAACCGTAAAAACAACGTTGCAAAACTGCATTGTCACCTTTTTTTTTTCTGAAACTGCAACCCCCATAACAAGCTTGAACCGAACGCTCTGAACCACGTGCTCTGTCGGTCGCGGGTCGTGTCGAAGCAAAAAAAAAGCTGCGGCATCTTGCGCTGCCAAAAACAAACAAACACACCCACAGCACGTCTGAAAGAGGCTGCTCATCACAGGACGATGCTCTTTGCAAACAGTGCGTTCAGCATCCCAGACTTGTCTTCTAAAAAAGAAGAAAAAAAAGATTAGTTGATCTGGACGAGATTCGAACTCGCGCCCCCGAAGAGATCAGAGCCTTAATCTGACGCCTTAGACCGCTCGGCCACCAGATCGCATCTGTCACGTTACCCACAAATTCTTCTTTTATTCCTGTTTCTGTCAGACACTTTTGGTTCGATGACAGCCCCCCCACTTTGACCATGCGGCGAAACATAATTTCTTTACCATGCAGACGAACCCAGAACTGTGGACGAGAGCAGCGCTGCTCGAGTGTCAATGCAAAAATATCAAACCATGCTCGTCCGAACATGAATGGCGAGTGAGGCGAGTCAAAAACCACGGCCCCACGTGATAAAAAAAAGATTAGATGATCTGGACGAGATTCGAACTCGCGCCCCCGAAGAGATCAGAGCCTTAATCTGACGCCTTAGACCGCTCGGCCACCAGATCATTAGATGATGTTCTGAACATAAGTATACAATATAAATGATTACAATAAAATCAGAGAGTTGGCTGCTTTTGTTCAAAATAACCAACCAAAAAAAAATTCAGAATCTGATGTTCTTTGCATTTCAAAGTCAATGGATTTTTCTTGTTCACAAACAAGGAACAATCAAAGAGGTGTGGGGAATATTGCCGTGTTCTTCGAAGAAGACCATTGTTGGCGCCTTTGGCCAATGCCAGTTCACGCCAACACACACGCGCACAAAAGGACAGAGAGGAAGCCAGCCGCAAGGAACGGAGAGCCCAAAACACATGCTGGCCCACTGATACGAGACAAGGAACGAGAGAACAAACAGATGCGACCTGAAGCGAGGCCACGAGGTGGAAAGCCGAGTGGGATCCCCAATTGCGGACAAGATGCAAAAAGACGCTTGCTATCTAAGGTTTCTTCTCATCGTTAATGTAAGGAAGCTCGATGGTGTTACCATAGGGGCCACCCACGCCGTGGCTGTGCTTGTTCTCGTCGCGAGTGGTCGGCGCAGAGAGCTCGTGACGAAAATATTCGATGGTGCGTTTGAGCCCATCGAGCACAGAGACCTTGGGTTCCCACTTGAGGACCTGGCGCGCACGGGAGATATCGGGCTTGCGCTTTTGCGGGTCATCTTGGGTGGCCGGTTTATGGATAATTTCCGAGGAGGAACCAGTGATTTCCTTGATATGCTTGGCAAAGTCAATCATGGTGTACTCGTCCGGATTGCCCAGGTTGACGGGTTCGTCAAAGTCCGAGTTCATGAGGGCAATGAGACCAGCCACGAGGTCACTCACATATTGGAAGGAGCGTGTTTGCAGCCCCTCGCCATAGACGGTGATGGCCTGGTCCTGCAAGGCCTGGATGATAAAGTTGCTGACCACGCGGCCATCTCCGATGTGCATGCGCGGTCCAAATGTATTGAAGATGCGGGCCACGCGCACCTGTCGAGTCACAAGGAACAGAAAGGAAGAAAAAATTTGAGGCAATATCACCACATCGATCAAGGACCCAAGACTTTGTTTGGAGCAGGGTGGCAAAGAGACCAGACAAGAGGGGTGCAGCATCGGGGAAGCTGACCTCGACACCGCTTTGTTTTGAATAGGCATAGCACATGGTCTCCGCAATGCGTTTACCCTCGTCGTAGCAAGCACGGGGACCATCGGGGTTTACGTTGCCAAAGTATGTTTCGGGCTGAGGGTGCACCTGAGGATAGAAAACGGCCAAAATGGAGCATTTGTTTTTAGTCGAGAGATGAGTCTGGCGCAGGTGCACACACATACGGGCACCTCCGCCTGAGCGGGACGGTGATGGCAAACGCGATCGATTGCATGGCTTTGAGACAGACCGTAGGATTGCCATATACTTCCGAGGTAGAGGCCAAGAGAACGCGAGCGCCGGTGCGCTTGGCTAGGCCCAGCATGTTCATTGTGCCCACGGTGTTTGTTTTGATTGTCTTGACTGGGTTGTACATGTAGTGGGGCGGGGAGGCAGGCGAGGCGAGGTGATAAATTTCATCGCACTCCATCATGTACGGCTCGACCACATCATGCATGACCAGCTCAAAGTGAGGATGGCCGATCCTAAAGTTGGTCGAGCAAGGTGGGGGTCAAGGAGATTTAAGGGGCAGCGTGTGGGTCGTGAGGGCGGTGGCGGTGTAGGGGTGTATGGGTGTTCGGGTGTTCGGCAAGAGGGGGTAGGGAAGCGAACCAGTGCTCGACGTTTTTGCGGCGACCAGTAAAGAAATTGTCGACGACGGTGACTTCGTGCCCATCGCGCATCAGGACATCGACCAAGTGGGAGCCGACAAAGCCTACGAGCAAGCGAGCGTTGAAGCGGTGCATGTCATCAAATCTCGGGCTGTCACGGCTGGGGTGGGGGTGTTGTCCAACGGGGTCAAGACGCACCGGCACCGCCAGTGATAAGGATGCGCTTGCGATCAAATTCATTGCGAATCTTGACTTCCGGGTAGGCGCGTGTGTTGCTGGCGTTTTTGAGGAGGGAGAGTTCGCGGCGAAGGTCGGACAGCTCACGTTGTCTATTTTTTTTTTGGAAGTGATCATATGAGAATGAGACGTGGCCAGATCGTGGAGCACACGTTGATGCGTTTATGCACGCGTGTTCTGTTGGTATGGCGGGGTGGGGGTGGGGGTGGGGGTTGCGGCGGAGTAAATGGCGTACGCTTGTTGCATCATTCTTGAGTGCTCGTCAAGCTGGCGCCGATGCTCTTCGAGGTCAGCCGAGCTATGGTCAGAACAGGATGCAATGAGCGGGGAGACAAGAGGGCAGAGTGCGCGGGGTTTGCGGGGGACTGGGGCACGGTGAGGCTAGACGGGTGAGACACACCGCTGTTCGACTTGTCGCTCGCGATCCACGACAGAGTCTTTTTGTTCGGCGGTGTCGCGGTCGATGGGATTTGAATAGGCCGAGTACACGACTAAAACATGTGTGAGCGGGCGGGCGAGATTAGCAAAGCCAGATGGTGATGCGAGAACTGAACGTTGGCAGTGCAGAGCATGAAGAAGGGCCTTGTCTTTGCGATGCGCAAGAAACGCGTCCGGCACGGGGGAAGAAAACGCCAACGTGGCAATAATGCCAAACGGATGACTGGCGAGCCAAACTCGCTGAGAAGAGGCATGACGCACGCACCGACAAGAAGCAGAGTGGCAATGGCCAATCCGGCCAGCCTGTTGGTGGATTGGTACATGGCCATCCGGGTCAAAGCGGAGGCGGCAGGCAAGTAATGAGCGATGCGGTGGCGCTTGTGAGAAGTTCCTCCTGGTGTGAATGTGTGTGAGCGTGTGTGTGTGTGTGTGTTGGTCGCCGCGGACGAGGGCCAGCAGGGTGTTGGGAAAATGGATGGCAGGGTGGGTAAATGTGGAGTGGGAAGAGTGCGTCAAATCGAGCCAACCCCCTGGCACGGGAGGTATTCATCCGATTCAACGCCTCGATGTGTGTGTGTGTGTGTGTGCGCGCTGAGGAATGTACCGGCATGCGTTGGAAAGGGCAGGCAGTGTGTTGGCGGGTCAAGTGGTGGCGTGGTCCCAATGCGTCACCTCAAAGCCCACGTACTTGGATGGTCGGTCCATGATGGTCGAGACAATTCTTCGGATGGCCCGAGGTAACGGCAGCCGCATCAGGCTCGGCGATGCCGGTTTCAGCTCAAACTGACAGAGAGAGAGAGAAGAGAGAGACAGAGAGAGACGAGAGACAGAGAGAGAGAGACGAGAGACAGAGAGAGAGAGACGAGAGACAGAGAGAGACAGAGAGAGAGACAGAGAGAGAGACAGAGAGAGACAGAGAGAGAGACGGAGAGAGAGACAGAGAGAGAGACGGAGAGAGAGACAGAGAGAGAGACGGAGAGAGAGACAGAGAGAGAGACGGAGAGAGAGACACAGAGAGAGAGAGAGAGAGAGAGAACACACACACACGCATACACACAAACAGAGACACACACTTGTTCAGAGAAGTAAATGGGGAACGGACCAATAGGAAATTCAAGGCAAAATCAGACAAACGGCATGGGGGGGAAGGTGTGGCAGTGCAAAGCGTACTCATAAGATTAGGGTGGGAGTGTGTGGTGAGTGAATCTTTTCAGAGAGGGGTACGTGCCAGTCTTACTTGGTTGTTCAGGTGACCGTCAACATAAACTCCAATCCTTTACCCATTCAGAGGGAAGTGAAGCAGCCCAGAGCGAGCAAGCTTGCACGCGTCCCTGGCATTCTTCCGTGCCTGCAAATCGCCAGCGCCGCGGACACGCTGCGTTATATATAGTAGTATTTTACTTATCCGACCAAGGTCACCAAGATGAAATAAAAGTATTGTACTTGTACACTACCAAAGTGAGTGAAAGTATAATACTATTCATCTGTGCAACGGCATATAAAGTGTTTTACTTGTACAGTATGAGATGAAAGTATAATACTATTCATCTGCGCCACAGCAGTGTGTGTGTGTAAGTGCAGCGCAAGAGTTACGGCAACTGCCAGAGCCCACGGCGCAGACCCACTCTGGGTTGGCAGATGTTGGGGCTTGATTCTTCTCCAACCCCCAACATGTGACTGGCAGTGACATCAGTTGATGCCCATGCGGCAGAATGGCCCGTGGTGTGTGCGGTGATTCAATGGCAGTCACCTCTCACACGAGCCAGTTCGCACGCACAGAGAGAGAGGGCGAGAGGGCGAGAGGGCGAGAGGGCG
Source organism: Monosiga brevicollis MX1 (assembly GCF_000002865.3). Classification (NCBI taxonomy): domain Eukaryota; class Choanoflagellata; order Craspedida; family Salpingoecidae; genus Monosiga; species Monosiga brevicollis. The sequence goes on from NW_001865055.1 coordinate 631,487, forward strand.
AGAGAGAGCGAGAGGGAGAGAGAGAGAGCGAGAGGGAGAGCCCTAAAACCCTAAGAAAGACAACGCAAACATTGTTTTTACGAGAGGTTGGGGTTAGGGTCGGAGATTGCATGCAGCCCAGATTTTGTGTGAGCTCGCAAGGCCATTGAGCGCTACTCGTGCGGGTTCAAGAGGAGCGAGCTCATCAGGCCCAGGGCCGGGCCAGCCTGGGTAGGCACAGGCTGCGGCCCATCCATGTTATTTATTATTAAGAATCTGATGTATGAGCGTTGTTACCAGCCGAGCATGCAGCCGGCAAGAAGGGGGCCAGCGCAAGCACTGATTCAGAGGGCGAGCCAGCAGTAGTGCGTGCGCCGAGTCCTGCCCTTGAGTTTGAGGTCGCCTCGTCATCATGTGACCCAAAGCGCATGCATGACGCGCTCTTAATGTACGTGTGTGGGCACCGTGCCGTGTACGTGTGATAAGTTCTAATTCAATGTGTGGGATATACGCAACTTTGGTGTGGCGAATGTAAAGTGAGATGCGTTCTAAAGCGATTGTCAAGTGTGCTATTTGTACTGTTCACGTATACACAAATCCCATCAAGCGTATCCCCACACCGATTCACAAGTGTGGCATCGGCTTTGAATTTCTCAACCCACTCATTGTGTGTGTTCACACACTGCGAGACGCAACCATGTGCCACCGTACCACACCCCCACACCCCCACACAACGTCTAATAAGCTTATCATCCCACACCCTCATCTTGTTGTGTGTGAAGGATGATGTAATAATTTTTTTACTGAAAATTACACACACACACATAGAGACGGAGTGAGTTTGCAAACGGCAGCGCCATCCGAGAGAGAGAGAGAGAGAGAGAGAGAGAGAGAGAGAGGGAGAGGGCGGCTTGGGTACGCTGGTGCTGGCTGCCGGCTGTCGCTGGGGGTATATGTGATATCGTTGGACTTGTTGTCGTGTTGTTGTGTTGTGTTGTCTTGTCTTGCCGCGACCGCCTGGCTTGGCCTCTTGCTGCATCTTGCTCATTGACGGGGCAACTGCTGCAGCGCGACGGGCGGTGTCGCAGCTGCTGGAGCAGTTGTCTGGCGTGGGGCTGGTCTCTTGGCCTGGGGTCTCGTTGTGTTGGTGCATTTATCCGGTATCCGTTCATTTGTGAGAGTGTCTCTGGGTACTTCTCACAGGGGTCGGGCTTTGCCTTGCGCGCAGCTTTTTAGCCAGTTTGACGTCGACTGAGTCGGCCCATGACGACGGCCGCATTCTAGGTACGCTGCCCTTCTTCGCTTCCCCTCTCTGCCAAACCTGCGCCCCTCCCCGCCTAAACATACACACGCATGTCTTCTGCTTCCGCCCCACTTCGCTCGCTCCTCTCGCACCGCTCCCACCACTGCCGCCGCCATGCCGCCGCCATGCCATCGCGCCCACTACACGCACATGATGCGCCCGACCACATTGACTCTACCCATCCACCCACGCACCCAAATACCTTCCACCTCCTGCTCCTCCTGCCCCTCCTCTTCCTCCTGCTTTTCCTCCTCCTGCTCCGCCACCGCCGCCAACTGCTGCTCCTGTTGCTGCATGTCGTGATTGCAGCAGCAGCTGCTGACCAAAAAATTTCTTCCTCTCCTGTGTCCTTTTTGGTTTTCCTTCAACTGTACATCTGTACAACGCGCGCCACACACACGCTCGCTCGCTCGCTTGGCCATGGCCGCTGCCACAACCCCCCCCTTGCCTAGCTCGGCTCGAGCACACCACCCATCATCCAGTTCTTAGCCTGCGTTTTCGTCTGCAGCACGCCTCAATTGACCTTTGACTTTCTTGTTTGCCTGCTGCACCCAGGCAAAACAACCAAAAGCACTAGCTGGGTTGATAGCCACTTTAGGGTGTCCCTTTCACCAGCATCATGGTGACCCTCAGCGGCGACTTGGCGGCCACATCGGCTTCCACCGCTGGTACCATTCTACTCCTCAATATCGTCGGCATCTGCATGGCCGTCTTTCCCCTGCGCCCAGCCCCCGAGGAGTCGGGCATTGTCTCAAAAGAAGGCATTCGGGTACGCTCTTGCTTCCCCGCTCGGGCCCTTGTCATTACAGCCTCCTCTTTTCGTTTGGTGCTATTCCCCCCCCATCCCCATCCCCTCATCCCTTCTTCCTGCCCTCCCCGCCCTTCCCCCATCGGGCTTTGTTCCGTTGCCGTGTTAGGTCGCATCACAAATTGCCGCACGTATCCTCATGCCTTGCCTATCATTTATCAACGTGGCCGAGCTGCAAGACATTAGCTCCATCTGGCCCGTCTCCATCTGGCATCTTGTCAGCATCCCCTTTTGCATCCTCGTGTCCTACATGCTCTCCTTCCTCTTTCGCGTACCCAATGAACTCCGCGCCATCTTCGTCGCCGCTGCCAGTTTCAGCAACCTCGCCTCATTGGCCTATGTCATCATGCAAACTCTGTGCGAACAACCCGAACTTGACGTCGAGGACGAGTGCTACGATCGCGCTGCCGGCTTTATCGCCATCTCCATCATCCCTTGGCACCTCCTCTTTTGGACCGCCGGCGATTATACCCTCTCCTTGGCCGCCCGGGCTGGCACCGATTACACTCCAAAGGCCCCCCTCTCCAAGGAAGAACGCCGTGCCGCCCGAATCAAGAGTGCCGTCGACCTTCTTTTGAAAATCCTTAACCCCAACCTCGTGGCCACCCTGGTCGGCGTCCTTGTCAGCCAAGTCGACGTTCTGCACGACCTCTTTTTCGTGCCCATTGGTCAAGACAGCGGTCGCCCCCCGCTCAGCTTTGTCACATCCGCCGTCAGCTCGCTCGCCGACGCCTCAGTAGGCCTCACTACCATCATCATCGCCGCCACCCTGGGCAAACGCCTGTTGCGTGTCAACTGGCGCAAGCTTCGGGCTCGTCTGCTCTGCCGCTACCAACCCAATGTCGCCACTACGCACCCAGCCAAAGCCGATTCTCCCGACTTTATCATTGCAACCTCCTTTGCCGCGCTCTCGCCTGATTCCTCCCCCCAGCTCAATGCCGCGTCCAGTACCGCCACCACCACTACCACTGCCGATAACGACAACAGGGCCACTAATGGCGGTGCTTCAGCAAACAACAAGGACGCCGCCAACGATGACGACGACGACAGCAACAACGATGCCATCTTCAACGATATGCCCTCCAAAACTGATGTCGAGATGATTCTGGCCGACAAGAGCGATCCAGCTAAACTTGAGGGCAACGTCGATGCGGCTGCAATTCTAGCCCAGGCGCGCCGCCGCAAGGGGCGGCTCTCCCCCACCTTCTTCTTGCAACTTATCTTTGTTCGCGTCTACCTCATGGGTGGCCTGCTCTTCGCCATGGTCTACCTCATCTCTCCTCTCGTCTTCCCCGATTCTCAGCCCGACTCTTCTCTGATCCGCCTTGTCTTTTTCGTCCAGTGTATCGTACCCTCGGCCAATCTCATTGTTCTCCTCGCCCAACAACGCGGCCTCGTCGTCATTGCTGAGGACATTGCTCTCGCCATGCTCTGCCAACACATCCTATCTGCGCTGAGCTCCATCTTCTTTACTGCCATCGCCCTCTCCATCGTGTATGATGCATAGAGAGCCATAGACCTCACCCTAGTCCGTGGTCTTGTCGTTGTTCTGTGTTGACGCCTTAGTATCGTCTTGTCACCTCTCCCCTCTTCTTCATTGCTCTCTCCTTTTTCCTTTGACTTCATATGGTTTCCCTCCTTTTGGGTCTCTGCCTTTTAGCGATGACCCAACCACTACATGGTTGGTTCCCGCTGTCTGGTAGAACCGCGTCGACGCAGCGCGTCACAGCCCGTCGCTCCTCAGATCAAATGATTCTCGAGCTATGGGATCTTGTATCGTGTTTCTGTAGGCTTTTCTACTCTTCTCTTTCCCCTCGGTGGCGTGGTGCATTGTTTGTCATTGTTGATACTGATGGACAACATGAAAAACTCTTGTCCGTCGTGGCGATAGTGCGCCTCGCCTTTCAGGCTACTCCTATAATTTTTTTTTTTTTTTTTTTTTTTGTTGATCCCCGAGTCGCTTGTGTAATGTTGCGTGTGCGAATGGGTGCGTCTCGGTCTTGCCACTGCCGTTGTCGCAAAGCGCCACGTGGTAAATTGCCGGCCCAGGCGAACACACACACACACACACACACACACACAAATTGCATTATAAATTCGAGCTACGGCATCGTGTCTAGGAATGTTTTTTTCAACAGGACTTGTGCCAATCCCGGCAAAAGGGTCGCAACTTCTTGATGTTCCACCAGCGCATTTTGCATCTCAACGGTCCATGGCTTGGAATGAGCCCAACACATCCACCACCAACCCGCTTTTTCGCGCCTCTTCGAGCACTTGCGCCAAAGCAGAATCTTGGGCATGACCTGTGGCGTTTATCAGATATGCAGTTGCAAGGGACCAGATGGCCCAGGAGTATGATGAGTACAAGCGATGGGAGACCGGGAACAAGACACGCATATCACGGATCATGCACGCCACTTAATCGTAGGGCATACCTCGGCACTCAATCATGTAAAAGAGGCGCGGCTGGCCGATGACGTCCTGAGATTGTTGGAGGTGCGAATCAACGCCAAGCACCTCCACATGTGCTCCAACCAGCGCATTCAAGAAAGCGCCGATAGGTGCGGGTGCTGCTGGCCCTGCATCGCCTGTTTTGACGCGGGAGTCTGTTGTGTTGAGCAAGAGCAGCGTACGATCGTTGCCTGAACGCGTCGTTCTACGCGCACCCGATGTGCACCGCAGCAGAGCAAGAGTGAGATGTGAGGCTGTACAGCTGTTCTGCTGCAGATGGGCGGAAGACATACAACTGGAGGTGGCGGCTAATGATGAGGAAGCGCGTGCGGTTCTCAGCACCGGCGCCTTGCATGTCATGGCGCAGGACGCGCAGGTCTGCAAGCCCAGATGAGCCAATTGAGTCCAAGGACAAACATGAAGAGCGTGACTTGAGGGAAGTGGGTAGGTGGTGTCAAACCTGGGTGCATTTCGAGAGCCAGCTCCGAGACGAGGGCGGCGGCATGTGGATCTTCAGCGGCACGCTGGGCCCCCTCGGCTGTGCTGGCCACGGGCACGCATTTATCAGACAAGTTCATGTCTGCCAAAAGTGCCTGGCATTCCACGAGCACGTTGGCATGTGAATAGACTTTGGTAATCTGTAGGAGGTTTCACGTGTTCAGAAGAGGTAGGTGAGAGGCCTGCAGCGCCAGAAGCGGGCCACATGGACGTGACATGAAGCGAGGCGGGGGATATGGCAAACGCCAAATGAGCCTGTCAGCACCTGGTCCAGAGTGCCTCGCGAAACAAGGCGATGAGAGACGGGGAGCCAAATTTCACCCTGAACGCGGGCTTTTGAAGCGTAGAGCAAGTCATGGACGCGGCGCAAGATGCCCGAGGCCGTATTAAAGTAAGGGACGACACCACAAGCAACACGGTTTTCCATGACGAGCTGGAAGACCTGCCATCAAGTTCAAGGTAAAAAACAGTATTCATAACCGTGGACGTGTGTGAGGGCGGACAAGCCTGCGGTGCCCAGGCGACGGACGGACGGTGGTGCTGGGGCATGGCGGGTGGGGGTTATCCTAGCACACAAGCGTCCGTACATTGTCAATGCTGTCACAAGCCAAAAGGTCTTCGCCTTGCGAGAAGCAGGCCTGAGCAGCGCGCAGGCAGTGAGTGCCAGGCGGGCCCAGGTAGGCGACGGTGCACTGCTCATCTAGGCTGGAGGTTGTTGGGTGCGGAGTGAGCGGCATGCAGATGGTGTTTGATGAAGAGGCGGCAAAGGCATCGGGAGTGCACAAATTGTGGGGCAAGCTCACCGTTGAAGCAGGTATTCCACTTCAATGTCTTTCGTCAGGGGAATCAGAAGCTCGCGATAGATGCGCTCAGGCAGGTCTGGGTCAATTTTGAAGGCGGTGGCCGCAGCGCTGGCAGCGTCTGTCGCAGTAGAATTGGGTGGGGCTGGGCGAGGGACATCGCTGATTTCTTGTCCGTAGGTTGCGGCTTTGAGGCGAACCCGGCGTAGGAGGCGGTCTTCAACGGCCTGGTTGGTGAGGAGGCGCATGAGGCCGTCGGTGTCGCGAGCTCGGATGAGCTGGGTGTAAGCCTCGCGCTGTTCGCGGAACTTGACCTCGGCTACCTGCTTGCCGTAGTGGACGCGTTTGGAGATGGCTTGGAGACAGATAATGTCGGCATCGGCTGAGGAGCCGTAGTGACCATCGTCGCCAGCGGCACAAATGCTGGGCACAATCTCATTGAGGTATTGGTCCAGGACCTTGGCGTTGTAGTTGATGCGGTTGGGCTTGAGGAAGTTGGCGCTGCTGCGCGGCGGCAAGAAGGAGGAGGGAGTGAGGGCGGGAAAGAAGGGGTTCTCATCCTCGGCGTTGTAGCGACCAAGCAGGGCTTGGATGCGTTCTGTCTCGCGGAGAAAGTACTCGAGAAAGCTGTACTGCTGGCCAAGGGCCGAGTGGGTGGAGCTGGCTTCCCACACGCTGCCCTCGCCGCGGCGGTAGATGCGGTCGTTCCGTGCAAAATGGGCGCGCTCAATCAAGGCAAAGATGATGGTTTCTTCCAGCCGGAGCAAGTAGTCGCGCAAGTCCTGCAGGGAGAGTTCGCCGCTGCCGGCCGCCGTCGCTGCAGCAAAACGAGCGCGAGAAAAAAGTGAGGCAGGCAGAATGTTGATCTAAGCATCGCAAGAAGAAATCAAAAAATGACCAAAGACCACCTGCGTAGAACCAAGAAAGGCGGTGGGGCGACGGGGGCGATGGGGGCAGGAGCAGGGCGCTGCCGTTTTGGTGGTACCTGCAGTCGCCGCCATCTCGATTTCGAAACGCGATTCGCGCCTCAATATCCGAGGGGACGTGTTTAGAATGTACAACAGTAAAATACTTTTTCAGAATGAACGTGCGTCTTGTAAGATTGGAGAATAGGTGGTTAACTTTAGAGGGTGATTCAGTTCAAGGGCAAGGGCGCATGATGCGCAGAGCGTGTGTGCTGGGGGATGTGATGTTGAGAGACCATGTCATCAAGAAGGTCCAAGTCGCTAGCTTTCAAAGGTAATATCCTTAATGTCTCAGAGAGTGATGTACCGCTCGGTTATCTTGAGAGAGGTGAGATGTCATCAAAGAGGTCCTCGTCAACCGCGTGCTCATCTCTCTCTCTCTCTCTCTCTCTCTCTCTCGCGTTCGCTCTCTCGTTTTTTTTTTTTTTTTTTCGGGTTCGGCAGCTGGAGTTGGACGCGGGAGCCGGGCGTCTCGAGACAAGCGTGTGCAGGAGCCTGGGAGGAGCCTGGAATAGGGCCGTGGTCTCGTGTAGTGGTGTGCTGGGCACAAGTTTGAGCGTGTTCCAGCCGGCTGTGGCCGATAGATTTGACGAGACGAGCGCACATTTGGCTGCCGCCGTTGGTGACCTCGAGTACATTTCCCATCAAGTTCCGCCGCCGTGCGCTGCGCCAACTGCCAAGCAGCCTTGAAGTTGTGATAGACGGGGACTTGGACTCGTCTGTCTTTGTTCAAGGCTTTTTTTTCTTCTTGGTTGTGGCCGCTGTCGTTTGCTGTCGGCTGCTCCCCCTCGTCAGACAGCCCATGGTTGGAAAGCTACACACCACCACCACCATCATGGAGATTAATGCTGATTACCTGGTACGACGCTCGGGCCGTCCTCGCTCTGGCCATGGTGTTGTTTTAGTGGTATCTGTCTGTCTTGGTTTGCCAATGGTCTTAATGCCCCTGACCATGTCGCTGGACCCTGTGCGCTTCGATCGGGCTCGGGTCGTGGCATGGATTAATATCCCAACGCGCTCGTCCTCACGTTTTGGGGTGTCTTGTTGCTTTCCTGCGTATGCTTCCCATGTGTGTCCGTCTCGCGGTTTTTTTGTTATTCATTTCAGGAGCGGGCGACCGCTTCCAACAAACTCATCGAGCAGCTCGTGGGCTGCATTCCTGCCGACATTTACCTACGCAACTCGGAAACTTCCAACAACCTGAACGTTGGTCTTGCCTCATCACGTTTGACGGAGCTGCCTTTTGTCTTTTACAAATGTGGCTTGATCACCTCACGCCTGCTTCCGCGCGTGCTTTTCCCCCTCCCCCTTTTTTTTCCTTGCCTTTGTAGGAAAAGTACATGGTTAACAAAAAAGGCAACGCGCCCAAACAAGATGTCAAGGATGCCTCGAAGAAGGGCAAGCGTGCTCGCGTAGGTCCCTATGGCTCACGTTGTGGTGTTTCCCACTACCTTGCGTCTCCATTTTTGCCATGCTTTTCACGCACGTGTTCGCTGACCTCGTCACGAACCTTTGGCTTGTTGTCTACAGCTTGATCCCGAGGCGCGTAGTGTCGTGGCCCAACAGGCTGCTATGGCCAATGAGGAGGCTAAAACGCAGGCCGCTCAAGACAGCAGTGACGACGAAGACATGCAGAAACCGGCCGGTGATCAGTCAGTATCGAACGGTGCCACTCGCACGGGACCCGTTTTTAAGCACCTCAGCCACCAGCAACTTCGCGAGCGCCTGCGCCAATCTCAAGAGGTCGGTGTGGGGTGGATTCAATGGAGCGCACCTCATCTCGCTGCCATGCCCGTCGATTCACCATCACACCATTTGCTTCTACCATAGCAACTTCGCGCCAAGCGCAAGGCTGACGTCAACGCCAACCGCAAGAAACAAAAGGAAAAGGTCGGCTCGGCGTGCCACGCACTTGCCGGCCTTATTTCCCCATTCGATATCCCGCCATGAAGGGCTCATGGGGTTTCTTTTTTCTCTTATTCAACGGTGCACATTAGGTGGCTAACAAGCGCGCCAAGCTGAAAGAAGAGCGCAAGACCAAGGCATTGGCCAAGGCGCCCCACGTTCCCGGGTCGGGCGCAGACCGCGCCGCGGGTGCCGCCGATGGCTCGACTCCGGCCAAAAAGGTTCGATGATAGACTTAATTTCTTGACAGTGTTGGTGCTGCTCTCAACCACTTGCCGCCGTTGTCATGTCTTTTGATACCTTTTAGAGCAAAGTTCTGTTTAGCAAGTTTGATTTGGGTGATGCTCGCAAGCCCAAGAGCAAGCCTACCCCACAGCAGCTCTTGCAGCAAGCCGAGGCCAAGTCTGAGAAGATGAAGCAGCTCCGCCAATCCAACCCTGAAAAGGTGCGTGTGGTGTGCGTGTGGTGTGCGTGGGGACGGTATTGCTCTGGTTGATTTTTCACGTCCCTCACTGGCTTCATATGCTATGCTTTACACTCGACGGGGTACGAATGGTGCATTCGGACAGGCTGCTGAGGTTGAGAAGAAGGACGCATGGAGCAAGGCACTGCAAAAGGCCGAGGGCCAAAAGGTGCGAAATGACAACATGCCAATGGCCCAAGGCGGGGGCAATACGTCTCACACTCATTGCCCATGGCACTGCTCGTGTCCTTTGCATTTCCTGCTTTCTCTCCCTTTCTCCAGGTCTTTGACAATCCTTCTCTGGTGAAGAAGAAAATCAAGCGCATCGAGCAAGCCAAAAAGAAATCGCAGCTGCAATGGTGCGTGGCTAATTGCTTTCCTTGCTTGTCGACTCGGGGCTTGCTTGTTGACTCAACTCCATTGGTGCATGTTTGTTCGCAGGACGGATCGTGAGTCTGAGGTCAAGAAGCAGCAAAAGGAGCGCCAGGACGCGCGGCAAAAGAACTTGCAGGCCCGTATCGACGCAAAGCGCGAGAAGAAGGTCAAGAAGGTATGCCAGGCTTTTTTTCTACGCGCTGTGTGTTTGGAGGGCCGCTCCTGTTATATCGAGCCACTTTTATTTGAACTTCTTTTGCGGTTTGACTCATCTTTGCCTTTTGCCTTTTGCCATCTGCTATAGCTCAAAAAGTCGGGCCGTCTCGTGGGCAAGCCAGGGTTCTAAGCCTTTGTCGTGCGGCCTTGAGTTTTTTTTTCTTTTCCTCCTTTTTCTTTTCCCCCTTTTTTTTTTCAAACTTGTTCTCTTGGGTGCTTGCTGCGATACGCTCCTGGCCGAAAGAACCTGTGCTATTCGTGTGTGTGGGATCTGTCGGTACGCAAGTATCGACCTGATCCGCTTGGTGAACTCGAGAGTTGATAGCACCGCCCTGCTCACTTGAATGTCGATTCTATAGAAAGGCCGAGACAGGCTGAGGCATAGTCAGGCAGAGGCAGGCAGAGACCGATTGAGACGGACCGAGACGGACTGAGACAGACTGGGACAGACTGAGACAGACTGAGACAGAATGGGACAGGCAGCACTCAAAGTATTACGCCATCAAATGTCAGACAATCTTCATCACAAGGGCACGTAACGGACACCTACAACTCCAAAAGGGGGCGTAACGTAACGAACTTTGCCATTGACTGAATGGTGTGTGTGTGTGTGTGTGTGGCGGGGTTGAAGCGGCAGCGGCATGGGGATGGGGGAGGTGCGGTGTGGCAAAAGGGTAGGGGAGGGGGTGTGCCAAAGAGGGGAGAGATAGGGAGAGGGAGAAGGAGAGGGAGGGACAGGGAGCGGGGGCGGTGAGCGGGGAAAATGATGATCATATCACATGGGTTGGGAGAGTGCCCGAGTTGGCGCTTCAAGCTCCCGTCATGGGGGCCGGTTCTGGCCAAGTCGAGATTGGGTGCAGGCAGCTGGGCGGTGGTTGATGAGCAGGGCGCTTTGTGCTTTTAAGACGGCATGGGCTCGTTCCCTCACTGACATTTCTCTCTATGCTGGTTGTTGATTGTCGCTTTTCTTAGCCCGGACAGCCGTCTGTTAATCGCCGCTGCCCGTGGCTTGTGGAGCATTGATCCGGCCCGATGAGCTTTACGCAGGCCAACGACGACTTTGTTGTGACAGCCTCCCCGCGACTCAGTGTCCGTCGCGTCTTGTCCGGTGCGATGCCACCCGTGGCGCCCGCCAGCATCACCAACGATGGCAACCCCCAAACCCTCGCTTCTCAGGATCTAGAGAGTACCACGCCCACGCCCAGCGTTGGCCGTCGTGGCCGCGGTCTTGGGCGCCATCGTTCCACCATTGCCAATGCCGTCGAACCCAATACCGCTTTCGTGTGTTTTTGCTCCTGCCCCAAAGCTGCACACAATCACGCTCGCACATAAACGACAGGTCCAGTCTCACCCCTTGAACCCCACTTGCTTGCTTGCAACAGGATATCCCACTTGCTCGTCTCAACACCACCACGAGCGAGGTGACGGGCAGCCACAGCGGTCAGTGCCATCGTGTCTCCTTGCATCGTCCCGCAAACGCATATGTGAATGTCAATGTAAATGTGTGTGTGTGTGTGTGTGTGTGTGTGTGTGTGTGTGTGTGTGTGTGTATTGTGCGTGGGTCGGTGAGATCAGACTTCCCAGACTTGCCCGCTGACCTGCTCTCGGCCGTGCACCTCTTTGCCCAGATGATGAGGATCTTCCCCCGGATTATCCCGAAGCCGACAGCGTGCGTGACACCACCTCGTCCTGCGTATAACTCATAGGCTCGCGCGCATTCCCTTCTGTGTGGCTCGATCCTCACTTTGCTCTCTGCTCGCTCCCCTCTGGACCCTCTCGCACGACAGGCTTTCGACCCCAGCATTTCGTCAGATCAAGGGCTCGCCCTCGAATCTAAAAGGTGCAAAGGCCTTTCAATTCGACTCGTGCTCCGGCGCCGCGTCCTTAATTTGCCTGACGCTTGTCGGTTTCAATGTGGCAACATACTCTTGCTGATTGAAACTCGCGCCATCTGCTACCCATTCACCCTAGTCTGGAGCTTCTCTCCGCATGTCGAGACGGAAACCTGGCTTCCGCGCGGGCTCTCATCCAAGAAGGCAAGGCCGACGTAGCCTACCAAAACGTCTTCCAGCAGACCGCCCTCATCTTTGCAGCAGCGAGTGGAAACAAGGTACTTGCCTCTGTAACCTGCTCAACCCACGTTAAAGCTCCAGCCAAAAGACTGCACCTCGCGCCCATCCCCATTCTCGATTGGACCATGCAATGGCATCGGGCCAACCGTTATCAACCCTATTTGCATGTCGCCACCACCGGTAGGAGCTGGTGCACATTCTCATCGAGGCCGGGGCGCCGCTGGATCTGATCAACGCCAACAACCAAACGGCACTCACGGTAGCGCTCATGCGGCGCCATAACGAGGTGGCCAAGCTTCTCATTTCAAAGGGGAGTAACATCTTAGATTCCTTGGGCAACCTGACCAACGTGCTGGAGGGGGTCAAGGACTATGAGCTTCGCCAACTCGTGTCAGAGGACATGTTGTGTAGCCATCCACAACCCATCAAGATGTGTTTCCACCTTGCCCGTCGCCTCGAACGTCTGGCTCAACGTCAGGAGGAGCGCCAACAAATGTATCGAGAGCTGGCTGAGATTTGCAGCACACTGGCAACCAACCTCCTCTCCCGCTGCCGTGACATGTGGGACGTGCGCCGCTTGCTCGCCGACCACACGGGCATTCTCGATGATGCGCTTCGCCACCAACAGGAAGGCTTTGTGGCCCATCCGTTTTGCCAAGAGTACCTCAAAGAACTCTGGTTTGGCAATCACAAGGCCGCCGAGTCTCATGAGTTTCTATGGCTTCTGGTGCAGTATTTTGGCTGCGCCGTCTTTTTTCCAAGTTTGTCCTGTCGTCTCATCGCCACAACCCTCCTTCTGGGAAACCAGCGCAAGGAAATACTTGCCAAACAAAGCGCACAGAAGGGCAGCCAGGCCGGTCCATACCACCCTTGCCAGAGCCCATTTCTGCCTCACCCAAGCTGCTCGCTGGTGCTGATCCCGCCGTAGTCTATCTGATTGACTTTTTGATGCTGAATCATTCCCGCTTGGCCTTTAGCAAGCTGGGCGATTATCTCATGTTGTGGCACACGCCCGTGATGAAGTTCACGGGACACATGTCTTCCTTCCTCGCCTTTCTTGTCCTGGTGCTGGTCGTGGTGGCTCAACGGGCCAGTCCAACGCCCACGAGCGCAGAAGTCGCCCTCGCCGTCTGGCTCATTGCCATGCTGTTCCAAGAAATACGTGAAATATATCAGACCCCCTTCCGCATCTATGCCCGCTCCATCTGGAATGTGCTGGACGTGGTGTCCCTCCTTTTCTTCTTGGTCGTCATCGCTCTGCGCGTCATTGCCTGGGATAACGATGTGCGTGGCTTGGAGGTGGATGACTTGCTTTCAGCTGCCAACGTTCTGATGGCCGTGGCGGCGGTGTTCTCCATCATTCGCCTGTTGAACATTTTGGAAACCAGCTCTCTGCTCGGTCCACTCCAGGTACGTGCTGCGCTGCGCTCCGCCCCCACCTCGCTTCCCTCGTTGTAGTTTCCATGTTGGGCCAGGCGTCGTAAAACCAAGTTGTTCAAGGAACGTGCTGCATGTCATTGGGCCGCCTGGTTTTACAGATCAGTATCCGCCAGATTTTCACAGATCTGATTGTTTTCCTGACCATCTTGATTGTGTTCATGTTGGCCTTTAGTGCGGGCCTGGCGAAGGTAATGGTTGCCTTGTGCTCACCCGCTTTGCTCGTGTATCGTGTCTGTGGTTCAGTGCTGTGTTTTTTTTTTTTTTTTGTTTTTTTTATAAATTTTCAGCCAACCTAATGTGTGCTGACTGTGGCTGGCGTGGGTTGGCTGTGCTATAGCTCTATGAGCGGGTTGAGCGCTTGCCCGTCAATGACGAGGTGTTGGAGGCCTTTGGCAGCTTTGAACGCTGTTTGCGTACCACGTTTTGGGCTCTTTTCGGGCTCGTAGAGCTTGGCACGTTGACAGTTGAGGGCCGAGACGCTGCGCGCATCCAAGCCACGGGCGAAATTGTGTTTGGCGTGTACATGGTACGTCCTCTTCTGAGCTGTTGGGTCACGGCCACGAGCTTTGGTCACAAGAGCTCTGGCGTTGATGTGTGCACCATCTCGGAGGGGAACCCACGTCCGATTGAATCCGCACCCGCCTTTTCATTCCATTGCCGCTTCGTGCTGTGGCCGACTTTACTTGCATTGCTCCATAGGTCCTCGTGTTCATCCTCTTGATCAACTTGTTGATTGCCATGATCTCGAATACGTATCAACGCATTGCATCCAACGCAGATACAGTGTGGAAGTTTGCGCGCGCACGTCTGATCCGCGAATTCCAGCGCTACCCTTGTGCGTGCCCCGTATGCTTTTCATCCCTGCCGCCCACCCAGCTGCGTACTATGAATCAGCTCGCTCACTTTTGTCATCCGCTGGACTGCACATGTGTGGGGGCGCGTGCTTAGCAATCCCGGCTCCGTTTAATTTGATCGCCGAGCCCATCTGGGCCTTGACGCGACTGCTGGGCTGGAATATGAAGCAAATCCTGCAGCCAGCAGGCTACGGCTCGAGTGACAACGCGGAAGAAGACGAGCAGCTTGCCTTGCTGTTGCAAAACCTAGCCGAACGGCATCGCAAACACCGGCGAGACAACGACAGTCTTGATCAGGTTCGAGGCCCGCCCGCTATCCTCCCTCCTTGACAAACATCACGGGTCATGAAGAGTCTCACGACATCGCACGCGATCCCACGGAGTAGAGCGATTTGGAGCAAATTTGGCAAGAGCTGTTGTCCATGAAGCGCCTCCTGCAAGAGGCCGTGCGCACTCGCGACAGCGAGCTTGGGTCAACGGCCGCGGCTGCGTCGGCCGCGCCTCTGGCTTAGCTTCCTCGTGCACCCGACGAGTGGGCATGCCGAGTCTTGCCCAGAGTTTCACACTCATCAATCAAACGCTTTCTCCCATACCAGCGAGCCAGCCTCCCTTCCTTTTCCCCATCAGCAGAAGCGCAGCAGACGCGCAGCAGAAGCTCAGCGACATGTCGTATCACATTCGAGTGGTGTTTTTCCGAAATAATTCGTGCTAAATGCATGCATGCATGAATCAAAGAGAAGGAGGCACAGCCACATGCCAATGCAGCCCAGAAAAGTTGGGCCCTGTCCGCTCTGACTTAGGCATCTTGAGGGCGAGGGCAGCAGTCGTGGACCATTCCTCCCCTCATCTTGAAGACTAACAACAGATTCAACAACAACAACGGTCGGTGATGGTGGACACAATCGAGGCCTCAGTCTTTTGACATTGTTTTGGTGCCTGATCATCTGCTGCTCCAGGACTTGCGGGTCCCTTGACTTTGGCGGGCGCCGGCGCAGGTGCGCTTGGGCCCCCTTGACGGCTGGTGGGCGATCAGCTGCGTTTGATAGCCTTGTTGCTGCTCCGCAAGACGAACGACGTGCATCGGCCCAGCGTGCGGGGCACAGCAGAGCTCTTGATCCCCGCTCACCATGGCGACCGGGCGCGACGCGCCGTCGGAGACGATCGAAGCACCCGTGTCAGTTCATGCGCTGGCAGCGTCGCTGAAGGGCACGCTGCGACTGAGTCCGCCATCCCTGGCCCCAAAGAAGGTGTTGGGCCTGGTTGCTGAGGCGGACGAGTCTTCGACCGACGATGGCGTGGTGTTGCCGCCGTCCGAGGCTGCCCGTCCTGTGATGGTGCGGCGCCAATCAGCTCTGGCTGCTAATGGTATCAATATAGGGCGCGAGCTTCGCATTGAGCAGCGCCGTAAAGAGTTTGCAGAAAGCAATGGTTCGCTACGTAGCTCATGCGAGGCACGCCGCGACATGGAATGGGTTAAACACACCCTTCGTAAGACCAGTACTCCACCTCCCACTGAGCTTGAGGCCCGTCTCTTACAGCGCCGGGCAAGTGCTGACGCAGACGTGGGAGTGTCCCGGGTCGCAAACGCGAGCGAAGGCACCGAGCTGAGCCGCGCTTTTGAGAAACGGCGCCAGTCCACAACAGCCCTCTTGAAATAGTGGCCAGCTCTTCCGTTGTAAAAGTCAAGTGAGCTTTGCATCGCCTACTGTGGTTTTGCTCTGCTTTGGCGGTGTGGGTCATGGCCACTGTGGCACATGGCGATTGAATTGATGATCATATTTGCTAAATTCATGATGGAGGGATCGGTGGAAATGAACCGAAACGGGAGAAGGGCATGGACACAACAGCGTGGTCCCAGTTGCCGCAGCCGCAGCCAGAGACAATTGGCCATCGTAGATCTTGTATACAGACGCGTACACGGAAAAGGATTGAAGAAGAAAGAAATACAAAAAAAAAAAACAGTGTACGAAACAGGCCCATTCCACCAGACACGACCAAGCAAGAGCAGAGGTCCGAGAAGGAACCAAAACGACACAAAAAGGGAAGGTCCTTGACAAGAAAGGGCGCGCGTCAACATACAGGAACCATACAAAGCCCTAGCAGCACCACCCTACAACGACTCCTGCCCGAGGAACCCATTGTGTGTATGTGCCCGGAGACATCACCCGCTGGATGAGCAGGGCCACAACACACGCACACGACAGGAACGGCAACGACAACAACATTCAACAGCAAGAACAGGACAGTTAGAACTGGGAGGGACACTGGGAAGGGCACAAGGAGCCGAGGAGTCACCATGGCAACAAGAGCGTCACAGGCCACGGACATGGGAGGCATCAAGCACAAAGGTGGGACATCGAGGGGAAATGATACATGAGTTGGGAGCAAGGGTCAGCGGTAGTCCACGCTAAGCTCAGGCTGCCGCTCAGTAGGGCAATGCCCGCTTCAAATGGCTTTCAACAATGATATCACTATGAATGGTACGGGTTCACAGGTGCGAGTGAGGCAAAAGAAACCACTAGGAAGTTTGGTGCTGCAAACGCGCGCACGCGCGAGAGAGAGAAAGAGAGAGGGAGAGGGAGAGCGAAGGGGGCAAGCAGATGAGGAGCTTACTTGACAGCGTCAAAGACGTAGCGAATGTTCTGTGTCTCGGTGGCGCAGACGAAATGCTCATATACGGGCTTGTTGGGGTTTTTGTTGAGGCGCTTGAACATGCCTGCAATGAACTTCTTGGCCTCTGAGGCATTGTTTGGAGGACCATCGTACTCCGGAAAGTAGTCCTTGAGCGGAGTACGGGCAATCTTTTGCGAGAAGAGATCTGTCTTGTTCAGGAACAGAATGATGGCTGTGTTGATGAAGAACGAGTTATTGCAAATGGCGTCGAAGAGGGTGAGGGACTCGTGGATGCGGTTTGTCTCCTGATCCTCGAACAATTTCATGTCGTAACCCGAGAGGGCGGCCACAAAGAGCACGGCGGTGACGTCATTGAAGCAGTGGATCCATTTGCGACGCTCGGACCGTTGGCCTCCGACGTCAAACATACGGTAAATGAGGTCTTTGTAGCGGAACGTGGTTTCAATGACGCCCGTCGTGCGCACACGGGCGCGGAGCACGTCTTCTTGGGTGGGGAGGTAGTTGCTCTGTGCAATGCGGTCAATGTTATTGAAAAAGTATTCAGCTGAGTCGTTGAGCTGGTACTCGTTGGAGCGGCGGAAGCATTCTTGAACGCCCGAGTCTGCCCAAAGGGCCTTGAGGGCTTCGGTGAGTTCAGGGGTGAGGCCGCCCGAGGTGCCGAGTTCAATGTAGCTGAGCACAACCTTGGCGTGCTTGCGGTTCGACTAAAAAAAAAAAAAAAGAAAAGACAAAGATGGACCATCAATGAGCTGAGACCGAGAGAACCAGCAACATACAAGGGGAAAAAGAAGAAAATCCATGCCTTGCCAGTCGGTCGTGTAGATTGTCACAAAGCAGACAACGGGCGGACGCACCTGGTCTCCAATGTCAATGACAAGCGGGCCCATGGCTTCGAGAACAGCGCGCATGCTGTGGACGAGGTTGTCACAGATGGTGGGCTTGTAGCTCTTGAGCTCTTCATTGCTAAAGCCGTCGCCGTGGATAATCTTCATTTGCTTGACCAGGGTCGATTTGCCCGACTCACCGGCGCCTAGAGTGGCGTGGTAGACGGGGTGGGTGCCAAGCAGGAGGGGGATGAATCGAACGGGCCATACGAGCGTCGTGCGTGATGGAGGGATGGACCCGGGGGGAAAGCAGGTTGGGAGACAAGTGTGGGCACAAACCGAGAAGAAGGAGCTTGATGGTGCGAGAGGCCAGTTGCGCATCGCGCTCGAGCTGCGCCTCGACGGCGGCAGTACGAGCCTGCTGTGCCTTTTGCTCGGCACTCATGCAAATGCCCATGTTGGCGGTGGTGTGTGGGGTCGATGGTATATCCCCAAAAGAGAAAGGGAGAGGGAAAGAAGACAGCGGTGCCGCGTCTAAGGACCGAGTAGTTTGTTGTCTACCCTTGCGACTGTCTGCCTTGCGGGAAAGGGGTTCTTTGGCGAGAACTCAGCGTTGCAAAGCGGAACGACCAGCGTCCCTGCTATGAGAGGCAAGGCAGAAAAGAGGGGGAATTCAAGAGCAGGGCACCAAAATCAGGTTGGGCGTGGTTGGAAGGAGCTTCAACAAATGACATTGACACGAAACCAGCAACTTTCACGTCGCTCTTCTCTCGCTCTCGCGCGCTCTCTCGCACACACACACACACACATACACACATACACACACACAAAAGCTTGAAAAAAGAACAAGTCAGTGTGAGGGAAAGGAGTGCTGATGGCAGAGTGAAGCAACTGCACTGCCATTGGCCTGAAGAGGATGGTATGTGTTTGTAAAGGTTGCTCAAGTCATGGGAGCGTCGATCGAGCCTGAGAACGGAGGTGCAGGAGACACAAGGAGGCGGGGTGCACCAGAGAAGGCGGTTGGCCCCAACAAAAAAAAAAAAAAAAAAAAAAAAAAGAGGAAAACAAGGAGGCTGTTCGATGTGACAGCCGCGCGGTCTAGAGCGCGCGGCTAAAGGCAGGGGCAGTGACTGCGTGCGGTAACGGGTGTGTATATGAAGAGCCGGTGCCAAGTGTATCGGCAGCGGCAGGACGCAACATCTCGCTCAGACGGATCACAGTATCGAGCGAGCGAGCGAATGATTCAGTCAGTGCAATGTCGTTGTTCGTCGAGCATGATTGCATTTGTTGTGGTGGTCGAGCAGCTTTGGTCCAGCTGGCTGCCGACTGCCA
>NW_001865055.1:650614-668095 GCF_000002865.3 Monosiga brevicollis MX1
ACAGAGAGAGAGGGAGGAGAGAGAGAGAGAGGAGAGAGAGAGAGAGAGAGAGAGAGAGAGAGAGAGAGAGAGAGAGAGAGAGAGAGAGAGAGAGAGAGAGAGAGAGAGAGAGAGAGAGAGAGAGAGAGAGAGAGAGAGAGGGAGAGAGAGAGAGAGAGAGAGAGAGAGAGAGAGAGAGAGAGAGAGAGAGAGAGGAGAGAGAGAGAGAAAGAGAGAGAGAGAGAGAGAGAGAAAGAGAGAGAGAGAGAGACAGAGAGAGAGAGAGAGACAGACAGAGGCACAGAGAGACAGAGAGAGAGAGAGAGAGACAGACAGAGGCACAGAGAGACAGAGAGAGGCACAGAGAGAGAGAGAGAGAGACACACACACACACAGAAAGAGAGCCAAGGAAGACGTACCTCTTTAATGCAAAACCGCAAAAATACCAAAAATTCGACAGAAAAAAGCAGCAGTACCCCACCCCCTAAGCCAGTTCAAGCCACAGCCCTTTAGAGCAAAGGAGACACACTTTAAACAAAGGCGGCTGTGCTGCTTTGTACGCAGATTCCGGACGGCGGGGAGGTGTGGGGCTATGACGTTGTTGGCGCTTGGGAACTGGTTGATGCGTAGAGCAACCCCTGCACGCGCATGAAGGATGCGCGCGCGCAACAAGAAACGTCTGACATATATCACACTTTTCTTAAATTAAAGTGTAAACTTTGACGCAGTTGAACGTGGGCAATGGAATGCCGTCTGGGCGTTGTGGCGGGCAAAGCTGCGACCATTTCTGAATGACCATAGCGATATAAAACAAGCGTCAAACAATTCAAAGCCACAAAACTTGTCAGATGCAGAGTAAACCTGTTGACAACAGGTATTAAGAACAGATCGACCGCTTAAGGTTTATAGCGTGATAAAAACACACTTTTGTGCCCGATTACGTCACCAACTCGCCGCAAAACCTTGAAAACACGAAAACGGCAGCCCCGAATCCGCCAAGGCCTGAACTAATATATAGGTGAGGGTAAGCAAGGATGCTTACATGAGGTGGGCGCGGGCAGAGGCGCTGAAGGCGGGGGTGAGTGCTCGTTTCTTGACCGCCTCCACACCTCAAATTCGGAGCCGCCAACAACAAAGAGAGCCGTGTGTGACGTCGTGTTCTTCTTCTTCAAAAACACAAACATGACATAATCTCCCAAAACCATATTATTATAACCATAAACTTTATATGATAACATTATATAATCAACAATAAGTCTATATTATTCTACAATAACTAGATCAAAACCATCCTCTTCTTCAACCAAGCCCTTTCGTTCGAGTCATTTTCCCTCTCTCTCTCTCTCTCTCTCTCTTTCCCTGCCGCAGGTCAGTGACTCGTGCTTGACGATGAATGGCAGTGCCACGACACTGGTCACACATGTGCTTTGGTCATGTCTGTAGCTGGCTTGAAGCTTCCTTGTTATCAGGGTTTGGGTCCGGGTCAGAAAGGCATGGGTGGTGGGCTGATCAGGATATAACAGCAGGTTGCATTTGGACAACCATGTTCTGGGGATGAATGGTGTGCTCGCTCAGCCGCTTTCTCTCACCCCGCCCCCGCGACGACGAACCAATGTGGCATAGGTGACTGCTCGTGATCTGCGTTTGATCCACGACTTTTTGCTTGGTGTTCAGGGGTTGCCCACTTTTGGAGCCAAGGAATAATGGCCATGTTGGGTCGTCTTGGCGTTGCCGTGCGCTTGGCGCGCGTGCCTCAGCTGCACACGGCGCGCCTCGCCTCCAGCTACCAGCAGCACGCTGCCCTCCTCTCTGAGCTGGGCTTGAGCGAGCACAACAAGGGTATCTACAACGGCCAGTGGGTTGAGGGCACTGCCGGTAACCTTGAAAGTATCGATCCCGCCACCAACGAGGTCATTGCCACCGTCAGCCAAGCCTCGGTGCAGCAAACCCAGGAGACCATCGCTGCCGCCCAGGAAGCCTGCGCCGAGTGGCAAAAGGTTTGTCCGGGCCATTCATCAACCCCGCCCCCCATCGGGGGTTTTTTTGGGTGACCGTTCCCCGCCCGTCCAAGCAGGCGACGTGGGGACGGGCCACCTCCTCTAGCCCCTTAATTCTCCTTTCTTTCCTCTCACCCCACACCTCGTGCAACGCACGTGTGCCCTTCCCCAGCTAACCATGCCCGCCCGTGGCGAGATTGTTCGCGTGCTTGGCCTCGAGCTTCGCGAGAAGAAGGAGGCTTTGGGCAAGCTCCTGGCTCTCGAAGTCGGCAAGATCATCCCGGAAGGCGAGGGTGAAGTGCAGGAATGTATGTCATGTTCCCATCTCTCCCGAGGCTCGGGTTGCACTGCACACCGTCTGACAAGTTGTCCCCTCCCTTGGCCATACATCAGATATTGACATCTGTGAGTTTGCCACCGGTCTCAGCCGTACCATCAGCGGCAAGATCATCCCCTCTGAACGTTAGTCGTCGTCTTGCACCCCGTTCTCCCCAAAGAAGTTGATGGTCAAATCGTTCCAACTTTTTTTTTTTTTTTTTGTTATTGTTGTTGTTGTTGTTATGCGTGGTTTCCTCCTTTCCTTTTTGTCCTCTCACCATTTTTCTTGGGCGTGCTCTTCTTGTAGGCCCCGACCATAAGCTCCTGGAAATGTGGAACCCCCTGGGCGTGGTCGGCATCATTTCCGCCTTCAACTTTCCCGTCGCCGTGGCCGGCTGGAATCTGGCCATCTCCCTGGTGGCTGGCAACACCAACGTCTGGAAGGGTGCTCCCACCACTCCGCTCACTTCGTAAGCGAGCTCCTCTGCCCCAGTTTTGGGTCACTCAACCCATGGTTTTCACCCAAATCATTGCTTCCACTTAATCTCATCACTCGCTGCCCTCACCTTGCTGTTTTGTGCCATCATGACCGGCGCTGCTCGTAGCGTGGCTTTGACCAAGCTCATGGCCGACGTGTTTGAGAGCAAGGGTCTGCCGGGTAGCATCGTGTCCATGGTGACGGGTGGTGCCGATGTCGGTGCAGCCCTGGCCCAGGACCGCCGTGTGCCTCTCGTTTCCTTCACGGGCAGCACTGCTGCCGGTCACAAGGTGGGCCACATGGTCCAGGACCGTTTTGGCAAGGTTCTGCTCGAGCTTGGCGGCAACAACGCCATGATTGTCATGGACGACGCCGACTTGGAAATGGCCGTCCGTGCCATCCTCTTTGCCGCGGTCGGCACCGCCGGTCAACGCTGCACGACCCTCCGTCGTCTCCTTCTCCACGAGGATGTGTATGACGAGGTCCTTGAGCGTCTCGTCAAGGCCTACCAATCGGTACGCTGTTGCAATACTCGTGCCTGTGCCCATTGCTGGTCGGCCGTCGAGTCAAGCTCGGGTCTCATCTGTTGCGACATGTGTCACGGTGCACTGACCCTCTTGCCCGGCTAACTTGCTTCTGCCTAGGTAACCATTGGTAACCCGGCCCAGGACGGCATCCTCTGCGGCCCTCTCCATAGCAAGACCTCGGTTGAGAACTACCTCCAGGGCATTGAGCGTGCACAGGAGCAGGGCGGCCGCGTTCTTGTTGGCGGCAAGCGTATCGATGGCCCCGGCAACTTTGTTGAGCCCACCATCATCGAAGCCTCGGCTGATATGGAGGGTAAGTGCTGTAAAGGGAGGGCGTGCTCTGCTTTTGTGTGTCATCAAGTTGAAAGTGACGGGCACCTCGACACTCACGCGCGTGGTGCACCGTCTGGTCTCGGTTCGCAGCCGTCAAGAACGAGATTTTCGCCCCCATCTTGTACGTGATGAAGATTAAGAGCTTTGAAGAAGGCGTGGCTGTCAACAACAGCGTCGGTCAGGGTCTCAGCTCCAGCTTGCTGACCAAGGACCCCTCCAAGATTTTCGAGTGGATCGGGTATGTGCCATCTCCCGCAGTGGCGCTTGTTGTGCCATCTTTTCTTTCTTGCTTGCTTACTCAATGCGAGGATGCTCGCTTTTGTTTCTCCATGCGCCTAGCCCCCGTGGTAGCGACTGCGGCATTGTCAACGTTAACATTCCGACCAACGGTGCCGAGATTGGCGGAGCCTTTGGTAAGCTGACACGCATGCACTCGGCATGGCCCTGCTTCTCACACCCAGGGATGGCCTCGCCCTGTGTGCTCGTGTCCTCATGAGCGGTGGTGGTGGGTCTGCGTGTTCTCTACATCAGGTGGTGAGAAGGAAACGGGCGGTGGCCGCGAATCTGGCTCGGATGCCTGGAAGCAATGTACGTTTGCGAGTCCGCCTTCGACGCGGGTTGAGGGCCCTGCTGAATCTTGCAGAGTTTTTGTGCGTGGTTGAACTCATTGTGGTATTATCTTGCGGCTGCTCGTCCACGTCTAGACATGCGCCGTTCCACCTGCACCATCAACTACGGCACCGCTCTGCCTTTGGCGCAAGGCATCAACTTTGGTTAAAAGTGCTGTCTTTCCACGTTGATGTACGCCCTTGTGACGTGTGTGCAGCCCACGGGCTTGCGTTCTCGTGGGTATTTCCGGCCATGGTCAGGGACCATCATGCTATGCTTGATTCGTGCCCCTTTGTCTTCCATCTCCTGCTTGTACAATCTGAGCATGAGCAGTTTTGTTGTGGCGCAGCCGCTGCTTGAACGGGGGGCTTGATCCGAGTACGCTGGAAGATTGCGAGCCAATTCCATCTTGAAATCGATTTCGAATCTCTACTCGAAAACTGGCCCCCGTCGATCTGCTGTGAATGGTCCCGAGTCAGCCAGACGGATGCAACGCAATGTGTATCGTACCGGTGGAGACAGGCCAGGAGAGTTTGTCAGGCTCAGAATGTCTATCGAATTAACGCGACAGCGTGTTTCATATTGTGGTGAGTGCACAACACATCAACAGGAGATGGGAAAAAGGGCAAGAATAAGTAGTATTGCCGTGCACACACTTGCAGGATGCAAAAAGTGCATGCTGGTTTTGATGCAGTCCCATCCGCTCCACTCACCACACACATCAAGAAAAATAAAAATTTAATAAAATAAAATGAAACGAAACAGAAAAAAGAGGAAAAATCGGAAGAAATAGACGAAAAAAGCCAAAAAGCAATGAGGGGCGTCACAATCATTATCAGATCTCTTTTTCTGTCATGGCGCACTGATGCTAGACTTCTCAAGAGAGAGAGAAAGAGAGAGAGACACACACACCACAACGCGCGATCCACACCCCACCCGCGAGCTGGCTGCCACGGCTCATGGTCCCCTCCTTAATTAACGGTTTCATGTTCCTCTTCTGTGGATGTGTGTGTGTTTGTGTGTGTTAATTGTCAGATGTTTTCACAGTCGGCTTGGCAGGTGAGTCGCTTTGCCTGTGTGTGTCTCTCCAGAGTGCTCAGATGTTGCTAAAGTCTCTGGTTTATCTTAAAGTCCGCCCCTCTCTCTGTTGCTGCACTAATTTGACACAGACGTGTCCCATTGAATCGCATGTTTTTCTGCAAACATCCTCATTCGATCCATCCCTCTGATTTCCCTCTTACTCACCTCCCTCTCTCTCATATTATTCTCCACACTCTCTTTCTCTGTCTCTCTCTCTGTCGCCTCACTGTCTTGGGGCCTCGGGGCCTTGGTCGTTTTGGGTTGCTTGATCTCTTGGATTGGACTCGTGCATGTCTTGGCTGGGCTGCTTGAGCGTTGCTGGTTGCTGCGGGTTGTTGTTGAGCCGAGATGGCGCCAACGTGATCGCGCCCTGAACGCACAGCTACGGACCGCTCACGTGCCTGTGTCGCGCCGCGCCGCGCCGCGCCCACTACTTCTCTGGGGCCATGGCGGGCACAATGGCAGACACGCTTCGAGGCACCCTTGGTCTCATCATCCTGGCATTACTCCTGCAAACCAGGCTCTCCGCCGCCGTCGATGCGCCGTGCGTTGTTGCCGTCAGATGACAAATGCCTGAAACGATCCTCGAGTGCATCCTCTGGCGCCTTCGCAGCATCGGGTTCCGCCTTGATGCAACTCACGACTCGACTCGCTTTTGCAAATAGATACATTCCGCCTTATTTTAACTTGTCCCTTCGCACAAACGTACGTGAAACCGTCTGGGCACACTTGACGCCTACATCGTCACAAAACTTATCTCCTGCCTCACAAGCCTTCTGCCTCCGTCCGTCTTCCCTGCGTTACTTTTTGCTCTGTGACTCATCCGATTCACAGGTGGGGCCAGTGTCCATATCTGCACTTCCCCACGCCAAATGCAACTCGACCAACCTTGAAGACCGGTGTGGCAAGGTTTTAGCTTACGTTCAGGGTGAGTTGCCGCTTGCCAAGCCCATCAGCGCCATCCGACTGAGAACCCTCATCAAACTCCTGGTCTGGCACAGGCGCCCAAGTGTCCCTCTATGCTGCTTTGGGGCTGAGCCCTGGAGCTACCTTTGGTGCCAGCGTCCAACCACTCGGCTGTTCCTACGATCCTGCCACGGTTAGCTCGCGTCAGCCTGGCCGTTAATAAATCTGAGCTCAATCTTCGAAAAAAACGCGAGTGGCCAAGTGCCACTGTACACCAATTGGGCGCCATTCTTGCCACGTTTCCTTTGTGCCGAAGTGTCATCTTACGCCCTTTGTTGCTGTCAGTCTTTCAAGTGCCTGTTGGCGGTCGGTGCTCCTGGGACAACCTATGGCGCTTTGAACCTGTCCGGCGGGTTGTATACATTTCTCTTGACAGCCACCGACTCGCCGTATCATGCCACTCCCATTGCTCAAGTTACTCCTGCCGTCATCGACTTTGGCTTAACGGCCGTTCTACATCGCTTGGTCTGCCCTGTTTTTTCTCTTTTTCCGCTATCATGTTTCGCGGCCATGCCATGCCATTCAGCTTGCAATCTCATGCCTGTTTCACGCGCGCATCAGGCCCAGGAACGCGTTGTCGCTACCCATGGGCTGGGCACGCAGTTGGCAGCCCTGCCCATGTTATTCGATGATGGTATGAGATGTGACGGCATCAGCGCCCCAGTAGCAAGCCCTCTCCGTCCTTTGCACTCATGTGCGTGCGTGTCACAACTTAGGTTTCATGAACCGAGTCTCTGAGCTACCCCTGGTCGTCACAGCGCCACAAAGCGTGCTCCCAAACGTGTTTGGCAGCCTGACCGGCGAGGTTTTTTTGACCACGCATACTTGTGCGTCTGTTTTCCTTCTACGTCTCATCGCCTCCAGCCTGCCGATTCTTCCCATCGGCACGTTTGTAGATAGTTTGAGCTCATGCGCGGCTCAATTCTCTCATTTCGACCATGGTGCGCCGTGTTTGCCCCACGAAACTTGCCACCCGACCATAGTCTCAAACGGCACTCGCCTTCGAGCTATTGCGCCGCTGCTGGCCCACGTGGATGGCCTGGGTCAAGCTGTTGCAGTGCTGCGTAGCAACACCAGCACCGTGTCCGACATTCAGCTGCTTCTGGCCGTTGGCACCTACTATGGCACAGCACTCGTGCACCTTCATGTTGCCTTGCCTGCCAGTGGATCTGCAGGTTTGTCCAAACGAACGGCTCTTGTCTGTATTATCCATTGCCGCGGCAGCTTTGCGTTGGCCTAATCCATCTCTCTCAACGCGATCGCCTAAATCTTGACCCTTTGCCTTCCGCCCTCCTTTCTTTCCTTCCCCTCGCTCGTCCTTTGACAGGTCATCCCGTATGGCACTGTACCGCAGTGCAACTCATCAACGCAGAGCGCCCACCGAGCATTTTACTGCCCTTTCCCTTACCCAGCGTAGTGTTTGACGCGCCACCTCACTTTGATGGCTCCACATTCAGAGCCATTTCTTTCTTGGCAGCAACTTGTGGCTTTGCACAATGCGCGGATCATCATGTCTTCTACAGTCATTTGCGCAGACCCACGCCTGGTACGTGTGTGCGCTCATCAGTTTGCCAGCACTGCCAAATCGGTTTTTTTTTGGCACGAGACGGTCCTCGTCTCCCGCCACGCCGTTACTGGCCAAGCGTTGCGACACGCTCTTGCAGATACCGCGATGGCTTGTGCTCAACGACTCACGTTTGCTTTTGCTGGTCCGATGCAGTTGCCAAGCTCAACGCGTTGCGGCCGATTGGGTTGGCCTGGCGTCAGCTGTACAACTACACAGAACCAGCCAAGCTTTTGATTGCTTCGGTGCTGGCCGCCGACGCTCAATTGAACCGGACGGAGCCCCTCATCCTGAATAGTAATGCCCCTGTCGAGTTTGTGAGCAACAACCTCAGGCCTCAGATGCTGGTTTTAGACCGGACTTACGACTCCATGATCATGACCTCTCAGTGGTGGATTGCCTCAGACACCCAAACGCTCGAACTACGCAATCGCGTCACTTGGGGCTTAAGCCACTCTTGGACCATTTTCGATATTTTGGAGCAAACGTCCGTGGAGAGTGACTCTGAAGAGGAGCAACACATTGCTCGGGTTAGATCAAATTGGCCCGCGTACGTCTTGACCGTCCAAGAAAAAAACGCTCACATATTTCTAACCATCAACAACGGGCACGGCGCCATTGAGGCCACCCTATGGCCTGCGCTTTTGTTGGAGCTCAACACGACTAGCCTTGAATTCCAGCTCATCACGTCGGACAACTCATCAACCATCACGGCCACTGGAGCCAACGGCTACTTTTTCGCGAGCCTCCCCTTGACCATGGGCAATCGAGATGGACATCGAACGCGCTATCGTGGCACAGTCGAAAATCCAGCGACAGGAGCTGGCATGAATGTCGCACAAGAGGCCGAGGGAGAACGCTATGGTGCCAGACTAGCCATGACCGCGCCGTTGAACACGACCTCGACCGTTCTTTTCATTCTCAGTGGTGGCTCCGGTCGGATCGCAATTATCGACCTCACTAGATTTCCCAGAGGCATTGACTACCAAACGATGTTTTCGCTAAGTAATGCCATGGTCACCGACATCGATGCATTGTTCCAAACATACTTCCTCAGCGAGTTTCACGACTTTGACAGCAACTTACGGTTTAGCCTTGTGAGCAAAAATACCGTTGACATTATCACGAATCTTACTCACTTCGACTTTTTCACAGAGCATCGGGACTGTTATCTACCCCTGCTCACCATGTCCTCCGACCAAGCTTGGATGTCCTGTTCGAGTTCGACGTCAAATGAGTGGCTGGCCTTCTTTGATGGGAGCCGCGTCAGCCAGCGGGTCAACCTCACGCTTGGCTATTACGTCCAACTTGTGGTTGCCGCAGCGCTACACGAGCCTGCCGATGAGGTCGCACTTGCCCTTACCTATCCTGGGCTCGCCTACAGCCATGCACTTTTGGTCCCAACGATGGCCGTGCCTGCCTTCATGTCCAGCCTGAACCTCGAGCCCGTCGTTCTTGATTGCACCAGCGCCTTCTCAATCGTTATAGAGCCAAGCACGCTGCAGAGCTTGGTGCACATAATCGTGCCAAACACCCAGACCTGTTCTGGTCAAATTCAAGCGATGGCAAGATATGGGCAAATGGAGGGTGCCATACGCGTTCTGACTCGAGGAGCTAACGCCACAAGATTAGATTACTCGGGCAGCATCACTGCCGGTACTTTCTCGTGGCTTTTAGTTCCGCGCATCAACGTAGCTCAGACTGATGTGCATTGCTTCTTTACCGCGAGGACCACGGAGCGGAGTGGAATTACTTTCACGTTTACCCCGGGCAATACCCGCCGCGAACCAGCCGTTTTGGCCGGCCGTATTCCACCATATGTGGTTCTCAACGGATACTTTCCAGCTACTGTGCTGTGGACGGGGCGTTTCTTCTTGGCATTGAGCAATGATCTATACCCCGTCTGGCGCTTCGCGGGTGACATCAAATGGACACCTATCATGGCTGGCCTTGTTGACAGCGGGCACCATCGACTCTCATTCGACCCCGACACCAGAGGCCAAGTTGTGACGTCCCACCTGGTGGTGTGGCCTTGTACCACAACAGAAGACCCTCCGCGGACGGCATTGCTTGTACTTTGGCCCAATGGTCGAGCCATTCAGGCTGTGACCAGCTACTCTGTTCCCACCGATCGCCTATCCACGATCGCTCTGGCACTGCCGACGTCGGCAAGCGTCCATTACTTGATAGCGGGCCAGAATGCAAGCGATGGCTCTGGAGTTTTGCTACATCTTGCTAATGGCCAAAGCTACACAAACATGACAAGTTTGCCGTCCCATCTTGGTCCCCTTTTACCGGGTCGTCTGGAATTGCCATACTTGGTATTCTCAAACATCTCGACCTCGCGCGACGCGCACACTGTCGTGCCTGGCAGCGTCAGCGCGGCCTTTCAGAATACATCAGTGATCTTGCATGTGTGGGATGTGCATCGTCATCAAGAAGCGTGGTCAGTAGCGGTACCTCGCGACAGCTGGTATCTTGGGTCTGTGAACATCAACGGGACCCTCGCTCCTATCCTTTGCTTACCCGCCGCTGAAACGAGTGGAGCGCGCCTTCAGATGTGCCAGCCCTCCGGTTGCTATACTCTGCTGTCCGGGCCCGGGCGCCTGGTGCGAGCTACGGTGTGGGGAGACAGCCTTTACGCGGTATTTCACGACGCCCCACGCGGCTTTGCTTTCCAAGTCGTGCACTACAACTTCTCAAAAGCAGCGCCGAGCCTATATCAGTTTGCTGGTCAAATTATTCATCAAAATTTCGCCGACTTGCTCGATCTACAAGCCACTGCTTCGACCGTGTACATGTATTTAACCAACCGTCAATCTAAAATAGCACTATTCGGTGGCGCTCTCCTGTTACTTGAGAATTCTGCAGATGTGATGGTTCCCCCGTGCCCCAGTGGCGCGAGCAAGCCGGCGTCTCCCTTGACGCTACCCACCAACGGCTCGCTTCTCACCTGGCGCTCCTGTTGGCACGAACCAGGTTCGTCCGAGATATCGATGTCCGTTGATTTGACCTCTCACGTGGTGGTGAACGTCGCTGCTTCCGACGCAGTTGTGGTCATGTGCTATGAAAATGGTACGAGCTTCACAATTCAGCGTGAGCACTGGTGTACCGCACCAAGATGTGTCATTACGACTGCCTGTGCTCTTGGCCAACAACGCTTTCTCGTTTTTGTCGTCCCAGTGATGGGCAACAGCTATGGCGTGCAGTACGCCGTTGGTGCCGCGTGTGATGAAGTTGAGGTTGTGGACGATGGTACTACAGGCTTGCCAGTAACTGCTGTTAATGGTAATGAATGGCTTTTCATCAATCAGACTGGAGCTGTGGGCCTCGGAATGCTTGGTGCCGGCTTTTCTTGGGAACCCATGGCTTCGATTGCCAGCGCATTGCTCGACAATGAACGTGTCCTTGATGCTACATGGCGTGAGGGGCGACTGTTTCTGCTAGCACATAATGGGAGTGGTCCATGCTCTCTCCTCAGTGTCCTCTGGTTGCGCAGTCTTCCGTTGTCGACGCGGCTGTCCTTAGGAAATAGCAACTGTGTCGATGCCGAGTTGTTGGTGCCCTCAGAGGTGGACGCGCCCATTTGGGTGTTGCTGCGCAGTGTCGAGACGACCCCTTCGAGCTTGCGCACGTTGTGGCAAGTCAACGTCACGGGTAACCGCTTGTATAACGCTACTCTTGCACGAACCCGTGTGCATGCGGCAGCCAGCGTGCAAGAAGAAGACGCATTTGTCATTTCGGCTTCAGCTGCGCCTGGCAGCTCTCCCGAAATCATGGTCCTCAACTCAGCTGGATCTTTGCAAGACGTCGATGCAAGCATTATTGCCTGGACTGCGGAATCCAACCTAGGTTATGTTGTTGGCTTGGCGGCAGACGTGCTTCTTTTTATTGAGGAGTACATTGAACACACGTTGGCGCGGTTTTACTCCTTCAACTTTGCAGATCTCTCTGTGGGCCCCTTCGCGGGCTCAATACCACTGCGCCTCTCCACACCAGCTCACGGGTATTTGCGTCTCTCTGCAAGCCAATACATCATGGCTACGTTTGTCGAGGGTAATACGGTCGAGGTTCTCAACGCACAGACAACAAACAGTTGTGTCAAAGCACTTCCCATGACCCCCGTCCTATTGAAGCAGCTGCCTGAGATCACAGTTCTGTACGGTCGGGCTGGCCATGCTGTTCGGCTTGGCTTCGTAGAACCCGCCAGCACTCCATCTCGCAGCCCAACCACAACTTCCGCTAGCATGACCACCACGACACGGTCACAGGGCTGTGCCGTTTTCCCCCTTGATGCCAACAAACCATTCAACGGGTATCGCATTTTCGACCAGTACCTCAGCGGCGTAGTCGATGAGGTTAATCTGCAGGCGTGTCCAGGCTTAATCTATCACATGCGACTGCGTGGAATATCTGCGCCCATCTTTGTCGACTTGATCTTACCCTCTGCAGCTCCGGTGCAGCTAGACATTTCCCTGCCCAGCGGTCATTCCGTTGGCCACCTCCGACTTGCCACGACGTTTGCTCGAATTCCCATTGTCATCCGGGGGCTTACTGCTGTATACATTCAGATGTCCGTGGCACAGCCAACCTTGTTCAACATGACCCTACACGTACCTGACGTAAATTATGACGAAGACGCCATCAGCAACTGCAATGAATGCCACGCAGGCCCATTGTTGCTGCCACAGCGTGAAAAGGTGCCCGCTGTTGCGGCCGCACAAGCGGGAAAGCTCTCCTTGGTGTCATCTCCCGACTTTCTTCAACTCTTGAGCAGTACAACGCGGGTGCAGGCACGCCTAGCCGCACCATTCCCCCCATCCCCGGAGAATCCGACGACAGAGCTTGCTGACCTTCCGTGGTTGCTACCCGCATGCGATTGTACCGTTGCGGATCCAGCCGGAGGGGGCCTACTTGTCGCTGATGGGATGCGTCTTGACTACGTACTTTCCTTTGATACGCTCGGAGCCGGTATTCTTCACTTTCAAGATTCCGAGCTGGTTGTATCTTGTTTCAAGCCCTGCCTGAGTGTTGCACGCTTGGCACTTGGGTCCACAACTACCGGCTGGTCGAGCAATTTGCTGGAGATGTCCACCAATGCTAGCTACGTAGATGTGGCGCGGTGGCCAGCGGTGCCATCGATCTTGCTCGTGCCGGGTGTCTCCACTCCGCTTACCAACAACGGCATGGGGTTAACTTATGAACTAGCCACTTTTGCCACCTGGCATACGCTTCTTCAACTCGATTTCGATACCGCAGTTGCGGTGGGAACGCCCACGGTCCTATTCCGTGTGCGCGTGGAATTCCGGCCCTTCGTCTCGGGCTTTAGCGCTCGTTTTAGGCACGCCACCAACGGGACTGTGCTAAGCACCGTCCAAGCTCAGGCGAATGACGGCGGCTATGTGGAGCTATCCAGCGTCACCTCGATTGATGCTCAAAGCTTGACTTGGTTTTTTGAGGTCCAAGGCAATGGGCATCTACACGTCTTCAACTTGACAGTCCAACGAATGCCTTACTACGGTTCGTGTTAGCTTTTTTGGGCAGAGGATTTCTTTTCTCACACATATCCCTAGAAATCGTGATATAAGTTAGGAATCAAGTCTCACGTCAACACTCGCCGAATGCGCATCATCGTTGGTGCTCTTGTTGAACTTATCTTGCTTGTAGGCGACATCAACCGCTGCTTTTGCACAAGTTTTCCATCTTGCACGGCCGAAGAACGCTTCTCCCTCAACGGGGACACGTTGATGTTCGAGTGTGCCGCTTGTGATGACGGACTCACGCGATCTCTCACCAATCCCTACAGGTTAGAGCCAGCACGATGCCCCGCACTGCTGGTGCCCTCATGCATGCATTCACGGTATATGGTGGGTCTGGGCTGCTTAGGTGTGAGCCATTGTGGACTCCAATTCTTGACGCCTCGCTGTCCGTCGCTGAGGGCGGCGATGTTCGTGGATTGCTGACAAGCAATGATCTTCTTTTGCTCAGCATGGCCAATGGTAAAAGCGATACCAGCAATGACGACTCAGTCGGCCAAGTTCTTGTGTGGGTGGAGGACATGGGCATGTGGGGCCAGCAAACCGTCCTATCGTCGCCACGGCGCAACGCCTCCGAATTTGGCATACAAATGCTTGCCATGACGCACGGCCGTTTTGTGATAGTCGATCACGTACCCAGCGCTGGCGCCAGCAATACCAGCAACCTGACGCTGTTCATTCACAATGCGACAACCATGGACCCGGGCCTCTACTTTCCGTTTGTGGCACCCCCGTTACCGATACCAGCTTTAGGCGTCACCAGCTCAGGCATACTGTACTCTGATGTTCTCGACGAACAGCCGAGGATCTGCTCTTTGCCAATATCTAATCAACTGCCCGCAGCCCTGACGCTGGGGGGATCTGGTGGTGTTTCCTGTTTTCCGATTGACAGTCCTTTGAGCATTTCAACCAGTGAGCACAACTCTTTCCTGAGCAATAGCTCGTACATGCTAGTTCTGCAGCAGGATCCTCAGACCAGCTTTGGACGAGTGCAGCTGACGTTGGATATGTCCGCTGAGGCCAACTTTTCCTTTACTGAACATCACACATCGTCAGCGTCGCACCTGGTGATTGGTCTTTACGGTAATGTCGCGCACTACCTTAATGTGTGGCGTCGTGAAAGCAACGGCAGCATCCATGAGCACGGCACCTTCATGTTGATGGGCAGCCGTCAACACATGGGTTTGATCATGCTGGAAGACGCCGTGGTTTTGGCCAGCTATCGCAGCCCAACCCAGCTCACGGTTGTCGCCATGGACTTTTCTGACGACACGTTCAGCACGGTCTTCAGAAAGCCCTTGTTGGATGCGAATCGTGTGACCACGGGTAGCGGGACGCTAGCCAAGGCAGACAACGCCGTGTACCTGCTCTGGGGAACCCAGGTGCTGGTCCTCGCATCTGGCTCAAACCCCGTGCGTTTGGATCCCACGTACCTCTACAATCAGGATTCAGCCTTGCTCCTGTCGTGGACGGTGCAAACGTATAATCTGCAGATTTTAGTTGACGGGTTACCCACTGCCCCTGTCGAAATTTCCTCGACTTCTTTGACCACAACC
Source organism: Monosiga brevicollis MX1 (assembly GCF_000002865.3). Taxonomy (NCBI): domain Eukaryota; class Choanoflagellata; order Craspedida; family Salpingoecidae; genus Monosiga; species Monosiga brevicollis. The sequence continues at coordinate 665,559 of NW_001865055.1, forward strand.
TACTCGACAAGCAGTTCGTTGCTCAGTACAGCCACAGTGCCGCTTGCAGCGGTCGGAGGAGCTTCGCCACCGACGGGCGCGATCGTGGCAGGCGTGCTGGGCATCGTGCTCGTGCTCTTCGTGGCTGCGGTGATGCTCGTGCGTCGGCAACGGGGGAGTCAGCGACAGTCGCTAATGCATCGACAAGGCGGAGTGGGCGTTGACGCATCCACGGTGCCCATGTCGGCAGAAGGGCAAATTGAGTTGTGTTTGTTGCAGTTTGAGCAGCAGCTCCTCAGTGGGACTATGCGGCACGCGAAGAGCAACGAGACCGCTGTGCAGGCTGGCGCTCACTCCATGACCATGATCAGCAGGTATCAAATCTGCGTCGTTTTGTAACGCCGCGGTTGCGAATAGACAGGACCTGGAAAGGGCAGATACAGGCGCTGGGATTCGGGCAAGAATGGACTTGCTTTGAGCCACCTCACTTGATCTTTGCTTGCGACCGCTGTCTTTGATGCTTGCCTTGAAAAGCAAATGGCTGCAGCAGACCGAGTTACTTGGAAAAGGCCATTTTGGAGCCGTTTACAAGGTCTGTTGGGACCAGAGCTCCACGATGACGGTCAAAAACACTTCTCACCAAGCCAGAGGCTGAGCTAATTCTGATGTTGCCTTGTGCCTCTTGACGATGGCTTGGTTCACCTGCAGGCGATTCCCACGAAGCATCGCGATCTTTTTCGCGACTCCGTGGTTGCCTTCAAGACGTTTGAGGATGTACAGGTAGGATCAATCGTGGCGTCTGTTCGCTTTGACCTCTGCTCTCGGCCAACCTTCTATTTGCTAACGCACGAGTGGGTGGCGCGGTAGATGGCGGATTACAAGGCCGTCATGATGGAGGCAGCACTGATGCACATTGCTTCCCAGCACCCTCACGTGGTGCAGCTCATTGCTGTTGCACAAGACTGGTGCGTGCGTACGGTCGTCGAAGGTGGTCTTCATGTCCACAGATGAACAATCTTTTGCAAAACGCTGGCAAGACCAACCAGTCTGCCTTTGACTCATTGTGCGACCGCCCGCCTTGTAATATTAGCATGCCAATCGCTTTGGTATTGGAGTACGCGGACTTGGGTGACCTGCGAGCCTTCTTGCGGCGCCCGGATGCCAGAATCTCTTTTCCCATGCAGGTGTGAACCCGTGCTTTTGCATGCTTGTGCGCAATCTTGCCTCAGCTCACGAAAGCTTTTTGACTTGGTGCTTAGCTCGAGTGGATGCTCCATATTGCGAGAGGTCTGGCTTATGTTCATCAAAACTGCCTGGTGCATCGAGATCTGGCTAGCCGCAATGTGCTACTCTTCAGCCGGCCTGGTGCAGTGCCACTCGCCAAGTTGGCTGATTTTGGCTGTAAGCTGGCCTCTTTCCCCTCGCTGGTGCTTCATTTCAGTTGCATGTGGGCTGACTTGGCTGGGTTTTCATGACCGATTCCTTCATGGGGGGCGACTTGTCTTGATAGTGAGCCGATACGTCTCCAAGGAGCATGATTACTACCGGACGGCTCAGCTGGATGCCCTTCCATTTCGGTCAGAATTCTTTTCTGCTGGCGCGTAGTCTTTGGAGGTGCCTCATCATGCTTTCTAACACGCACACTGGTTGGGTCTATCTTCTGGTGTGGCAGGTGGATGGCACCCGAGGCACTGGCGAAAGGACTGTTTACGAACGAATCGGACTTGTGGGCGCTGGGGATTACCTTTTGGGAGGTAAGCCGTGGCTATCTGCAACAATTCACACTGTTGCTGTTGACACACAGCTTCCATCATGAGGCTTGAGTCGAGGCAGCAGCTACTGACGGCTTCATGTCCGGAAATCATGCCTTTAGCTCTTCAATCGTGCCCGGACGCCATATGGAGAGCGGACCCTGCAGATGATCCTTGAATTTCTGCAAAGTGACCAGCGCCTGTCATTGAGTAGTGTTCCACCAACCCTTCACAAGTATGTTTTCTGCAAGGGCGTTGCATCTCTTATTCTGTCGGGCCCGGTACTTTTGGTAATAACGCAGCTCGCTGGACAATATCGCTCGATTTTACACTCGGTTGGATCAATCGCCTTGTCCCCCAGCCTTTTCACCCAGCTTTGGCATCTCAATCCGGCCAAACGACTTGGTCTGTCGGAAGTGGTGGACCAGTTGGCCGCGGAGCAGCGCACGCTGCAGGGGCATGCCGTCAATTTCACGCTCAACTTTGAAGAGGCTGAAAGCTCACTCTAATGTGACTGGTTCATCGTTTGTTATCCCTCTAGTGGGTATGGTGAGTGGCGGAATACATAACATAAGTAATAATGAGACCTGCTAATCTATATAATATACAGCCGAATGTATTGCCATTGCGGAACAATGTCATATGAAGTTTCGGTGACCCTGTAGCGCGCCTGTGTTTTGCTGCATGAGAGGCAAATGCTGTATTTGCGGCACGACCCGCCTTTTATTGGTGATTGTTAGCTTGTGGCAAATGGCCGCCATATGACTTGCCAACAGGGGGGGGGGGGGGGGGGGGGGGGGGGGGCCC
>NW_001865055.1:668145-707428 GCF_000002865.3 Monosiga brevicollis MX1
CGCTTTTTCTCACAGGCACAAGCTTGAGATCGATGCATGTGCATGTGAGAAAAAGCGAGAGAGAGAGAGAAGTGTGTGTGTGTTTATTTGCTAATGTCAGACAAACCGGCTTGAGGATTCATCACGCACCGAGGAGGCGCCGCGTGCATGGTGGCGGTGCGGGGTATTCCCGTCGTGCTGGTGGTTGATCGGGGCGCAAGCATGCGTGACAGGCGTATTGCGGTGTCTGCTGTCGAGCTAAGGGTGCTGTGAGGCGGGCTCTGGAGCTCTGCCAAGCTGGCAGGATCGGGGGAAGCACCCAGCGCAAAGTGACGGCATGCCCCCAACGCTCTTGGGGGTGCCAGCGCGGCCTCGGCCCATTGAATGGGTGTGCCTTGGGGTGGTGCTGGGTTTACTAACCGATTCTGCTCTCGCAGCATTTAACACCCCAGCTTCATTTGACTCGCTGCCCGAACGCCGAGCCGTGAGTCGCGTGCTTTTGCCAGAAATTCATTTGCTAGTTACGATTTGGCCCCCTCGCTGTTGGGGGCCTTCCACTCACCATTGAATTTTCGCCCTCCGTGGGCCCAATGTAGGCACAGGACCGCCGAATCACCTTCTTGGGCCAACCCTCGTCTTCATGTGGAAATCAAGGCGCTGAAACATCAAATTGCGGGCGGATTCGCTTGACTTATCGTACGTTTTAAAGCTGGTTTTCGTCTCACGCACAGATGCATCAGCTTCTCAAGCCTTCTTGGTCTTGATGCCATAGAATTTTCGATCTCGTACATCAGCTTTGGGCCAAGTGAAGATGTCGCAGTATTTTCAAATGCCTCCATGGCCGAAAACGCCCGCTTTGGGAGTGTCGTCCATTTTCTCTTTACGGTGATCGATACGGTGAGCTGAGCACGCTACCGCCTCCGTGATGGTGGCTGGTTTCTGCACGTGCGACCCAGCTCATTCAAAGCATGCGCATATGCACGAACCTTTCGGCTGCCCTGCAGCCCTCGCGACCAGCCTATTGCTTTTCAGCGGGGGCGCCCGGTGCTTTCAACGATCGTGGGACTCTGGTCACGATATGTTGGAGCTTGGCAGGTGCGCCTCCTCTCATCGCACCCAGAATGCGCCAGCGCCAACACCATGTACACGCATCATATACACTCTGCAAGCTCTCCGTTGATATCCACACCGGTATGCTCACGGCTCGAGAAATTGTGCGTGGACATGCTTGGTTCTGCAGCCAATGACTTCAAACTGGAGGGGCTCGAAGTGCCCGCCAGATCCCCCATCTCGCGCTATTTGGATGATCCCCTCTCTCCTCCAGCCGAGGTAAGACGACAAAACTACCCTTTGATGGCTTCAAGGATCAATGGTGCTCTATCAAGCTCAACTTTCTTGCCCCCCTTTTTTGATTTTTGTGCCTCCATCCTTGTAGCTGGATGGCGTGCCCCCCAGCAACATGACCGTAAAATCCTTTGGGACTGCCATTATTGGTCTTCAGCCTCGTAGCAACTGTACGTGAGCTTCCTTATAGCAAAAGGTCTACCATATGGCAGTCTTGCAGTTAATGAACTGTCGTTGAACTGATGAATCTGGTTGTAGTTGGGTCCGAGACCGAGTATAGGAGTCAATGGATCGCCGTTGGTGCTCCGGACACCATCCAGCACACACGCAGGGCCACAGGCGAAGTCTTTCTCGTTCGCAATGCTCGTGCGTCTAGTTGCGTGCAACTCAAGCCAGCCGTGCATCATTTCAAGGTGGTCGACTCTCATTTTGCTGCTATGCTTTTGCCATATCGCGAATAGTGGATCGAGTTCAGCCGCTTAGTGCTCTGCACCCAATACTGCGTGGCAGCTTCAGTCAGCTCGGCACCTCGCTGGCCGTTTCGCGTTGGTCCTTGCGTGCCACCGGCGGTCAAGATATTGTACTTGCCGTAGCAGCCCAAGACACCGTGTGTCTCGTCCTGTTGCTCTTTGCTGGTTGGTGTCTACCCACGCGCGGGTCGCGCGTTTGTCTACAACTATTGTCAATCTCTCCAATGGAGAATGAGGCAGGCTGGGTCTTGAGTGATGAGCGTGTGCTTCACACATGTCCACATTTTCGTCCATTCGCAAAATTTCGTCACATCTCATCTCTCTCATGTGGCGTCTGATCCTCCCTCCTGGTAGGTACTGGTTCATGGAGTGCAGGGGATGTCAACTGCCGCCCGTCGCCGGTCACCACCTCCCACGTCTTGTTGCCCTTCCCCTGTGGGGCGCCCACGCCATGGCGCGCATCGGAGAGCCTAGCCAATATTTTTTTATTGCATGCCAGTTGCGAGGCAGGAACATGCTTGCGACCAATCGTCTCGAGCGGCCCCGACGCAGAAAGCCTGGTAGACGTGGACGCCGGCTTTTCCTGGATGTACTGGGTTCGAGACCATGCTGGAATCGGTACTTGCAACCTGCAAAGCGGCGATGATGTTCAGCTGTTGGATTATCATGCATTTGTTGAGCGGAAGCTCGAAAGCCACCAAATCTACAACATCCTTCCAACTTCCTCCACCGATGCTGACAACCTGCTGGTGACCGACGAAGTGACTTATGTCGCCTTTGTCTCGGCCATCTCATATCGTGTCGGGGCCAACTATAGCATTGACACTTTGGCTACGTCGACGGTGGCAGCTGGCGATGCGCAAGTTTTGGCCACGATCCAATCCCAGCCCAAAGACTTCCTTTTCGGCACACACATGGACGCGCTTGACGGCTCTTTTGTCTTCAACATTGTGAATCGGCACGGGGCCATAGCTCCTGGTCCTTCCCTTGCTTGCCAGTTTCACGTCTACTCGTTCTTCAATTTGCAGTGCTTTGCCGCCACATCCACCATCGAGTCAGTTGCGATGGTTTCACCTGAGACGGTGGTGATGGGCATGCCGTATGCTGATACCCCCAGCTCCGAGCGTGTAGGTCGCGTGGTGGCGTGGTCTACGCTTGCAAACAATGCCACCACGATTGCATACGACTACTACACCCGCACTCGTGGTCTTCAGTATGGCACCACTCTCTCAGCAGGACCGGTCACAAACGAAACAGTGTGTTTGTTGGCCGGTGCTGCAGGTATCGGCGGGCAATTTTACAACTGTTACACACTGCCCAGCTGGACGCGCGTCGACGGGCAAGCTGATGTGCAGCTGACCGGACCTTTGCGCCACTTGGCGAGCAGAAGCGTTGTGAGTTACGGCAACAGCCTCTTTCTTGAACTCGACAACCTGACCACAGGCCACCCGAGCCTCGGTATCTATGGCACCTCTGAACGCAATCTCAGCTCCACTAGCGCCACTCAGTTCAGCACAATTCTGGCGGGTTGCGAGTTACCTCGCACACAGCTTCGCAATCATGTCTGGGTACCATGCCGTGATGCAGCAAGCAACGTGACCACTATGCGCGAGATCGATGCCGACGGTCAGGTCACAGGTCGTGTGGCTTCCTGGTCGCATGGTCGTTGGACTCCGGTTGTGCGAAGTTTAAGCGGGTCCGATATCATTCTGCTTCATTATCGTTCATTGAACCTGTCCATTGTTTGGTCCACACCCAAGAGCAGTACGCTTGCTGTTCTGGCCTCAATTCACCTCGAGACAGCCCCACTGTTGTGGGGTGCTACCGCTCGTTTGGAGTTGGACCAGCTGCGTCCTGTAGCCCATGCTACTGGCATCTTTTGTGGTGTTGGTGCAGTCAATCTGACCTTGCACTCGAGGTCGGGGAGTGTTGACGGCCACGTTTATGAGGCCGATGATGCATGGGGTACCAACGCACAGCTTCGAGAAACCCTCAGTATTGACGAGGCAGATTCAAGCAGCATTCTGATCTGGCCGATGGAGGGTGGGGTTCGTCACCTTCACCTCGTCGTACAGTCGAGCAGTGGGTACACTGCCGAGGTGGACGCGAACTTGGCGTGCTCTCCTGAAATCAACCCAGCAACAAACACCATACGCCGTCCCAGTGTGAAAGAGGGACTCACTCATTGGTGGTGGACTGGGGCGACGGAAGTTGCTCTGTCAGCAACCGCGGGCCTGCCGCTGTGGCGAACGTCTCCGTCCCTGCCTTGGCGCTACATGCGCTTCAACTTGCTTCGGTTCTTCCAATCGGTCAGCTTGTCCGAAGTGCAATTTGTGGGTCAAGCGTGGGTGGCCCATGCGCGCCTGATCTTTCTCTTGGGCCGATATGAGCCTCTTGGTTCACCTGCCGTGCAGTCGGTGCTGTTTCGAGCCTGGCAGTCGGATTATGGATGGCTGGTGGTGGAAATGACCAGCCTGGGTTCTACAAGCGCGAGTCGTGCCGCAGTGATGCCTATGACGATTCCTTCGGATGTGCTGCAGCCCGTGACTTTGGCGCTTCAATACAACGCGCAAATCACCGTGTATCGCGCGACGCATGATGGACAAAGCCTTGAAGTGCGCGGCACGTTCGCAACCAACGGGCTATCTTTGGTCAGCCAGGACGTAAGTTCAGGTTTTGTGGCGCTCAGCAGTGATGCCGTGGGTGGTCGTCTACGCGTGCAGTTCGTCAACTTGACGTGGCCCAACGCAAGTACCACATACAATCTGAGCGCCGATGCGCAGCTAGTGCTGGGAACTTTTACACTCAACTCCACCTTGAGTGGCATTGCTATGATGCTGGCTAGCATTGGAGACGACGGCGTCGGCCGCATCACAGTAACACTGCAAGACGCCCCTTCGGGGTTGGTTCATCTGACGTCCACAGTGCCAGGCTACTATCGAGGTGCAACCATGCTGAACGATGGTGCCTATGTGTTGGTTCAACCATCAAACCTGATTCCCTTACTTTTGGTCTATGAAATATCTCTGCTGCGTCCGACTCGTGTTGTTCACGCTCTTGCCCAGTCGCTTACAAGCACCCAGTTGCATGCCACGCCCAATGGGGGCCTCACACTCAAAGGCACGCCATCTCAAGGTGGCCTCGTCTGCCAGATTATCGACCCGCTGCCAAGTGAGAGCCCGGCCTTTGCCACATTGCCATGTACCCAGGGGTTTATGACTGCCAGTGTTTTCCCGCAATTGTTGATGCTCGAACAGCCGCAAACCTTTACATTCTGCTCGAACAGCCTTGCCACGGAATTGCTTTTGAGCACCATTGGCGTGTCTGTCTTGCGATTTGCTCCGAGCGAGTCATCGCCAGGTTTCTGGGGTGCTGAATTGGTGTGCCTTGCACTCAGCGGGGCCTACGAATACATTGATCTCGGTTGTGATGGCTCAGCCTGTGAGGTGGAGTTGCCGCTTTGCGTGGGCAGCACAAAAGGCGTGCATATCTGGGGTCCAGCACAAGAGTGGTCTTTAACGGTGACCTCGCTGTACTCTCCCTGCAAGGAACAGTCAACGTGGTCTGCAATGCCAGAACCTTCGTCAAATTGCAGCCTACTACTGGAAGACCTTGATGGAACTACGACTCGGTTTTGTCACGTCAACAATACAGCTGTGGGTATTGAACACGCCTCTCTTGTATTGCCAGGCAGCGTGCACAACCTGGCAAGCGAGACAACATCGCATGCTTGTGCTGCTGTTTGGCATGACCTGGCTTACTTGGCCGTCAGCAACGCGGGCACTCAGCTCCAACTGCATCGTATTGCTCTCGACGGTCGCACTACCACCACAACTAGCTTCCGCGCAGCCTTTGACTGTCTCAAATGCACGCTTCTGCCCGCCGATGCCAACGTATTTTTCTTTCTATGCCACACGGCTCTTGTCGGGCGCAGCATCATGTGGGAATTGCATTGGTGGAGCAATGAGACCACCCAGGTGATCTTCCGTGAAACCAATGTCGCCCAAGCTGTGTTGGATGCAGAGCGTCTCCTTGTTGTGTTGCAGAATTTGGATGGATCGACGGCAGTGCATGTAGGGTTGTTTCGCGAGACGGCCGGACCGAGCCGTGTCAGCCTAGGACCTTCGTTGCGGAACGAAACACTGCTTCCCATTGCGGAACTCAGATCAGGGCAACTGTACACGACCAGCTGGAATGTCGTATCTCAAACGTATCAAGTCATGCAGTGGCATATCGATGCCAACTGGGACTTGGAGTTTACAGCCTCCTGGAGTACGGGGCCACTGCGCCCGACTGCTATGGTGGTCAGTGCAAATCACGTGTTTGTAATGGCACATGACACTTTATTGGCATTTCCATTATCTGAAACAGCGACCAGCTGCTTGGGCCTGACTGTTCCTGATTTTGTGCTTAGCCTGCGTACCGCGGGTGCTGCTCTCGTTGTTGAAACCAATGGTACCACGTCTGCTTGGCGTGTGCCAGCGTTGCCCAGCACTATGAATGGGATCAATGTGTCCTGCACCGTAAATTTGACCGGCGATGGGGCAACGTACAATCATGATGGCGGATCTGTCACGTTGTGCTTGCCCAACCTTTGTGCTGCGCTGCGCCTGACCTTGCTCTTTGATCAACCGCCGGGCGATTTCGAAGTGCGAGTTGCTCTGGAGACCGAGGGCTCATCTGCTCGGTTCTGGCCCAGTGGTGCATCGACCTTCACTGGCAATATGCTGATCCCCACCAACGCTCGATCTTTAGCCATGGCGCACGTGTATAACCCTTATCGCTATCCGTTTCACATCTTGCGCTCCGATCGCGCGGTTCATGAGACTACCTGCAATACCCAGCCATGGTCGCGTCGTACGCAGTGCTCCTTGTGCACGGCTGCAAAGCTTGACTTGTTTGAGCAGTTTGATTGTCAGCTTGAGAGCGCCACATGCCGACTTGTTTCCACAACTGGGCATGCGTCTCAAGGGCGCTTCAACTTTATTGATTCTACCACCACAGTCCGGGTAGAGGCCAGTGAGCCCAGCGTTACACTCTATCCGCTGTCTGATGCGTTGCATGTTCACGCCCTGCCCCTGCTGCTGCCAGAGGGTTGCTATTCAACTGCGCCCGTGCTCTTCGTACCGGGATTTACGAGCACAGAGTATATCAGCGTTTTCACCGTCGATGCGGTGGGGGCTGTGAGGCTGAGGGTGAATGATCTGGCCGTCAATCTGGTTTGCAACACCAGTCGCCTTAGCGCGGCGAAACTCATGTTTTATCCAGGAGGGGCTGCCGAGTCTGCTAGCGGCACCCTGCTTGAGATGACCACTACGGCCGCCCACGCTGATGCTCAGCTTGGAACGTGCTTGCCGCCAGTGAATGCCACATCCACATCACATCGCTACATAGGCGCTGAATTCCTGGCCGTAGCTGATATAGAGCCTGCCAAATTTGGAGTGTGGGTATTGTCGTACCTGTTGAGCTTCGATGGATCTATCACGTCTGTTGAAGTTCGCAGCGATGACAATCAGCTCCTGGCATTTGGGCAAGACTCAGGGACTGGCACTGTTCGGCTTGAGGTTTTATTTGACTCGGACACCACATCAAGTTTTACCTTTTATACTCGTGGGGTAGGCACGCTTGTACTCACGCCAATCAGCGAACAACAAGTTTTATCCTATGGTCGGTGCTTGCTTCCACTTGTAAATTTGGTGGCTGTTTTGCAAAGGCTCTTCTGGTTGTTTTGCTGATCACGTTGTTCTGTGGGAGCCACTCACTTTTAGCGGCACCGCCAGCAAACTCAAAGGCTTGATTGATGTGACTGGAACCGAACCCACTGCCATAGGTCCCACTCGCTTTTGTGACTGCTTTGCCTACCCATCTTGCGATCTTGATGAGCATCTGTTGCTTGATGTCATCAACTCTTCGGGCTCCTGCGAGACTTGTGCGGCTGGCTCTTTAGTCGACATGGGTGTCGGTTTGAGGTGTGTGTTTCGTGTATCATTGTGTTTGGGATGGCGCGAGGCCTGCATGCTTATCATTGCGCCTTTGTCATGTTTTCTCACTGCGCCGCTGCTGTTTAGCTGCACTGTGCCTTGGAGTGAACAGGCTTACGCTTTGCCAACCGACGGCACCCTCTTGGACTTGAACATGGGTATCCTATCCTCACCCATCGCTCTGTTGCATATTGGCTCGTGGCCGCAGTTGCGCATTCTTTCGAATGCTGCTGCGCCCCCGAGCCTTGATTTGCATCTGCAAGGTAGCAACTTTCAAGGGCAAATCTTGAGCACGTCTGAGTATTTGGTGGTGTGGTTGCGAAGTGATAAAGCGACCGGGCTTTATTTCTTGACAGTCAATGAGACTCATATTCAGTACGGCAAAGACCGCAGTGACCTGGACAGCCCCGATCAGGCACGGCGATTTGATGCGTCCTCCAACGCCGTCTATATCTCAATCACACGGAGCGTCCAGACGGCATTTTGCATCCTTCCTACTCCCGGAAATGCACTGGTCCCAGATTACAATTGTGTTTTGACGGATGTGGCAAGCGACGTGTACGTGGCTCCCGGGACTGATCTTGTGCTGTTGGTGAATCAACAGGAGGTTCTTGTCCTCAATTGTTCAGTTGCACCCTTGTTATGCTGGCAGCGTCTCGCTCTTTCGCTGCCTCCGTCTACACCAAACATCACGACAGCAGCGCTGTCGACGCAGTATGCCGTGGTGGCGTGCACCGATATGCGTGCCGCAGTGCCAGCTGCCGTGCTCATCGTCTCTGCGCTGCAGGGGTCGGGGACTCAAGACCCCGAGCCCGGCGCCTTTGCCCTCACAGGCTGCCAGTCTGTATCAAGCGTGCGGTTTTACGAGCACCTGCCTACGCAAGCGGTTGTGGCTTGCCAAACAGGCCCGGGAAGCGTGGGGGTGTTTCATCTGGATTTGTCCACACATGCGCGAACACCGTGGTTGTGGATGCAAAACACATCAAGACTCTGGCTGCCCTCGTCTGCCTATGTCCTTTCTGACGGACATCATATCTACACCTTTCAAAACAATACATGGCTGCAGGCAATGAATACCACGGCCTTGCAGGATGCTGCTGACAAAGGCACCGTGATGTATTCCAGGCGGATATTTTTAGGGGAGGTGACAACGACCAGCACAAGAGCGGCTACGTCCTCGGTAGCCGTGACCTCCCCACCAGTGCAGAGCACGCGTGCGAAGAGTGTATCCACGCCTTTATCTGTGGACGCGTCCTCTTCCGACTCTGCCAATGGAGTGATCATCGGGGCCGCTGTGGCTGGGGTGGCCCTTGTGCTTATCATCGTACTGCTAATGCTCAAGTTTCGACGCCGCATCAAGCCGCTCCACAGCAGTGGCGCAAGCGGTGCGAGCGCAGTATGGCAGGGACATGAGTTGGTGCCTATGTCATCGGAGGGTCAATTGGAGATGTGCCTGCTTGACTTTGAGCGACAGTTGTCCACCGCCTCAGTCCAAGGAGATCTTGATCGCCGGCCAGACCTTGATCAATACGTGTCGGAACATACCCCGAACTACTGCACGGCGTTAGTTTCTTGGTTTGACGAAACACTACACATGCTTTTTGGCTCGCCTGCGATCTGACTCTCTGACAGCTTCTGCCTATGCTCATACGGCAATGCCTCATGCCCGTACGTCCAGGTCACGCGTTGTTACCCAAAGTGTGTTGGGTCGCGGGAATTTTGGGCGCGTTCATAAGGTGAGTACATTCTGACGACCCATTTGTGCCTGCAATTGCAACACACGGGCGTCTGCCGGGCGTTCGCTCAGCCACCACATCCCCTCGGCGTCTTGCAATGACCTGCAACTTTGGTTCATCAGGCTCAACTTAACGGCACTCGAAGCGTCGCCCTCAAGACTTTTGAGACAGTTGAGGTATGTTTATTTCCTGCTGGCAGCACGCTGCACTTTGGTACATTTGCTCAGGTCCGGCGTGTCACCGATCGCTTCTCGAACTGCAGATGTCCGACGTCAAGGCCGTCATGATGGAGGTGGCGCTGATGAATCACGTTTGCCAGCACCCCAACATTGTGGGGATTGAGGCCGTGGTTCACGACACGTGCGTCCTTCATGCGCATAGCCACCCCACCACCTAGAAGTTCTATTGCACAGCACATTCACTCAGTGCTCCCTTTGGCTGTTAGAATTCCTATTGGCTTGGTCCTGGAGCTCGCTGATCTTGGTGATGCACGGCAATATTTGAGGAGTGGGCAGAAGTTATCTCACGTTGAAAAGGTACGCCATCATCTCTGCTGCTTTGATGGCAATGTTGTTGTGGATGAGGGGGCAATCGCCCGCGTTTTTAGCGGCATGCATTCTCACTGCATGCGCATGCATGTCACATGCTGGGCAGTTGGGCGTAATGGATGACGTTGCGCAGGCCATGGACTTTGTTCATTACCGACATTTGCTGCATCGAGACTTGGCCTGTCGAAATGTTTTGCTATACGCAGGGCAACCTGGCACGATGCACCGACTGCACGCCAAGCTAGCAGATTTTGGACGTGCGTTGTCTTGCACGTTGTCTTGCTGTAGCATGCAAACGCGTAGGGGAATATGACGGCAAAGGCTGGCTTCTCCTCATCTCATGTATGATCAATCTCGTGGGATCACTTTGCTGCAGTGGGCCGTTTTCTGTCCGGTTCACGGGACTACTACCGAACAACAAACATGGAGAACATGCCATTTCGGTGCGTATCCATGTGTTCGCGACCTGACTTGGCTTGGGGCAGCTCAAAGTCTCCGGCATGTGGAGACATGACTCACGCAGCCATGGTTGTAACAGGTGGATGGCTCCGGAGGCTCTGACCAAGGGCCAATTCACCACGGCCTCGGACATCTGGGCCGTCGGTGTGACTTATTGGGAGGTTTGTTTTGTCCGTCAAAGCTGGGTCAAAGTTGAAGCGAGGGACTGTGCCCAGGATACGCGCGTGTCATTTGCTTTCCATGCATGTCGTATGCGATTTGCATCGTTCCGTGGAACGGGATCATTCCGATAGTTGTGGCATGAAGCCCGCACTCCATACGGGGAGCGGACACTTCAAATGATTATGGAGTTTCTTACTTCCGGCGGGCGTCTGGCGCTTGAGTCAGTCACTATTCCACCTGAGATTCAAAGGTCGGTGTCCCATCCGTTGTACTGTTGCTAAGTCGCTGTTGGGCCTCCACCTGCCAGTGCTTCTCGCGCGTTAGGGCTCACGACTTTCAAATGTGGCACTTGCAATCAGCATCATCCAAAGTTGCTGGCACGAGAGGCCGAACAAGCGCGTCTCGGCACGTGAACTGGCAACAGAGACGCGAAGGCTACTTGAAGGTGCCACTATGGGCGAATATCTGAGTTTTGACGCACAGTCGGAAAGCGTGCTTTGATTCTTGCTCGAGAAGAATCTATCATGATAATTACAAACTGTGTAGTTGCACCTTGCCCTTGTTGTTCTTCCGATTCTCTGCAAATCAAATGTCAAACGCGACCAACAGCAGGGAGGCGAAGGGTACAGGCAGCCTTGTATTTGGATCAATTTGACGTCAACTCACGGCCCGGCAATGTCAGACCTCTCGGGTCAAGAAAACTTGACCATAACTCCGCAGGTAGCGGCTATTCTGTTATCGTTTAAGCATGGGTGGTACTCTCTCAGGTAAGCAGGGTGCTAGTGGATTCGTTGAGTGGTGTTGCGGGAACACTGTCATCATTCAAGCCCACAGGCTCATCGGCGGTGGGCAATCGGCTAAAGCTGGTGGCATGTGAAGGCCCGTCCTCTTCCTCCTCGTGCCACCAGACATGGATCAGGCGTGCGGCCGCATTGGCTGCATTGCCGCTGACGGCCGCCGCACCGGCTTGATGCGCTTCGCCCGCGCGCTGTACGGCCCACTTGAAAGTCAATGGCCCGACAATCTGACCAATGACCAAGACTGAAACAACGGTCGTGGCATAATCCTCACCTATGTTGAGTAACGAGGCCACTGGTCAGATCAGCCACGAGGATAGAGCCAGCGATGCAGCCTTCTTACCCCAAGGCTGGAATTCCTCCTTGATTTCTTCTGTCAGCGCCAGTGCCACACCGGCCTGGGTTAGGTCTGCCGAAAAGAGAAAACAAAGGCAAGACAACAACGTCAAAAAGCGGTCTTTCAACGCTCAAGGCATGTGCTTGCGGAGTGATGCGCTAGGGCAGGGTGCTGGCAAGCCGATGGCGGGGACGGCAATTGAACGGGCTGCGATCGTGCTAGGAACCGACAGCGGGGACGTACAGGTCAACCAGGAGATCTTTCCAAACAAAGGAGGGTCACCAGCCCATTTGGATCCGATGAATGATCCGATAGCCAGGACGAGTAGGCGAAGGAAAAAAAAGTAAAGGGCAACGTCAATGACGTCAGGGATGACGGAGATGTTCAGGCCAAGACCCACAAGGGTGAAAAAGGCGACGTAAATGGGCTCGGAAACAGCTTCGAGTGCGTGATGCAGGCGCTTGCGAAAGTGAATCACATGGCCATCCGAGCAGCGCTTTTTATCGCTGTTGACAATGATGGCCGCGGCTACCATGCACGTCAACAGGGTTTCAAGATGAATGTGGGCCTCAGTCTTGAGAAATTCCGCCAGATAAAACACCAAGAAGCCGACGGCAAGCGTGAGTATGCCACGGAGACGGACAACCTCGCCCTCGAGATACGGTCGCCACCAACGACGGAAGAAGCGAGGGTGGTGTTTCTCGACATGGGCGCGGACAGCCCGATCTTCGAGCCGCAGCACAAGCTTGATTAGAGCACTTGCAACGTAGCCGATGATGGCGGAGACGACGACTTCTCCAATCAGAATAGTGACAAACTCGCCCTGAAGCTTTTCATCGTCAGCGAAAATCGTTTTCTACTCAACGACGTACAGGTGCGTGCATGGGTTGGCAAGGTAGGTGCGCGTGTGTGAGGTGATGGGCAACATATATCAAACCGATGCGGTCGTGTCGCGCCAGCAGCATGGAACAAACAGCAACGTCGAAGCAAATCGCAAAGGTGACGATAACCACGACATCGGTGACCTAAGCGCGTCAGGGAATGCAAGCTTTCGGTCAGATCTCCGAGTAGTAATGATGTCCTCGGGCCCAGCACAGCCGGAGGCTGCGTTCTCAACTTTTGCCGATGTCAGAAAAACATACCATTGTGACGCCGAGAGCCGTTTGCACAAAGGGCCCTTTGGCGCCCAGCTCGTTGATGATGGCAATGGCAGAGGATGGTGATCTGGTGGTTGGTTCAGCAAAGGCAGTAAGCACGGTAGCACGGATGGTAGACTACGATTATGCGATCGGTTTTCTTCAGCCCTGGGCCTTGCTTCACCAACCGGGCAATGAAAATGGCAGCAGTCAACAAGGCGACTGCTATTTGCTGGGATAGTTCCATGTCCTTCATAAATGAGGTCATCGGGCTGAAGGCCCACACGCCCAGAGTACCCAGGACGAGGATGGTGATCGTTTGAGCGGTTGTAATCTACGGCAAAAGCCATGCCAGTCAAGAAATATGGCCAAGTGGAGCCTGTGTGTTGATGACGTGCTGTCGCCAAAACAGCGGCTGACCTTGACGATTGCTTGGATGGAATCTTTGATTTCAGGATAATAGAGTTCACTGCCAGCTGCAAAGGCAATGAATCCGAGACAAATGTCAAAGACAAAGTCCAATTGGTCCACCTCAGTTTTGGACAACATCTTGAGAACGTATGGTCCTGAGCACAGCATGATCCCAACCAGAAGCAACCATGAGCTGAAGTGACGAGGCTTGGGCTCGCTGTGGGCAGCCACTCATGGTAGAAGATGCATGTGCGTGTGGGTGTTCATGGGAGAGGGGGGAACGGGCACCTGTACGAGACCCACCTGCTAAGATGCCGGTGATCAGGAAACCGGTGAGCAATGGAAAGTCAAGCTTGCGCTTCAGCAGACCACCGACAGTGATGCTGGCGAGGGTGATGAGGAGAAAGGTGAAGAAGAACACGGCGTTGTCGGGCGCGGGCACATGATCCTCAGCACTTGCAGCTGAGCTGCCGGCCATGACACCGGTTCAAAAGACAAACACAAGCTCTGAGTAAGTCAGCTCACGAGTCCTTGTCCGTCTCAATCAAAGACCTGTCCTCATTCTCGGGACGCAGGTCGATCTTCCACGATCTTCACGATCTTCGCGATCTTTTGATACTCTGCTCAAAGCACGATGCATCCCTCGTGGGTGCTCCAATCCAACCTCCACCCCAGCACCGCTGCCCAGTGCCAGGGCAAAAAAAGTATGCGGTGGTAAGGAGATGACGAGCAGGAACAGTCGAGCGCTGCCGTCTGCCACGAGCGAGCCTCTGGTCGTCGACTGGGGACACGGGTGACGGGGGTCTGGTAGTTTATTTTAGGAGAAAAAGATTGGTTTTCTTTAAAGTAAACTGCGGGTGGGATGTCAGATCACAATGAGTGTGCGCGAAAGTGAAATGTTTGAGAATGGAAAAATTGTCTCAAAGGCATACTCAAACCGACAAGATACCAGCGACCCGCGACTTGACCGTTGCAACGTCACCGAAGAACACCAGTTAACAACAGCTGTTGGTTCCTGCTTCTGCGGAGGTACGCCAAGAAACCCGCACACACGAGCAAAGAGAGAGAGAGAGAGAGAGGGAAGAGAGTGCGAACGGCAGCGGCTGGATGGAGCAGTGGCAGCCACAGTGGTGGTCGGTGATGGCGGCGTAAAATAGGGCAGGCAGTTTGCTCTTGTCGTTCAACCTTTATTGATCCTTTCCACTGTTCAGACTGGACGCCTTTGCAGTGCGTTTGTGTGGGCTCACTCTCAAGGGTCCCCCCTTTTATTTGGTGGTTTTTAGGCCAGCTGCTGTTGCTTCGTCTCGACGACGTTTTGTTCAATCCTGTTTGTGGTCCCCCATGGTCTCAAGTGTGGCTCACAACAGGGCTCGAAGCGACGTGAGCACCACGCCCGTGGGCGCGGAGTCGTGGCACCATGGAGGTGGACGGCACGAGCCGGCGGGCCTCCACAGTGGGTGGGGAGGAGGATCGCCATCTCGACACGGCTGATCATGGCGATGCAGGCCAGACACCGATTGGCAAAGTCCTCACCAAAGTCAAAGCTGCTACCGGTAGGACTTGCCCCAACAACCCCTTGCCTCGCCGGCAAACTGGTCCCACCCAAATGCTTTGGGTGGTCATCAGCTGAAATCGGGCCAGAAAGGAAGAATTGGGAAGGGGGCCGGGGAAGCGCCGTGAAAAAAAAGCGAGCGAGCGAGGGCCAGGCACAAGATTCCTTGGGTGTGCTTTGGCGCACTTGTGAGGACAATGATCATGCCAACGTCGTCAATATTGACCTTTTCCCTGGATGTATGCCCTGCTTCGTGTAGGTCCTGCCGAAACAAAGGCGGCGCTGGAGGAACTGCAATACGCTTGTCAACAGCCCGAAAACACTTTTGGCCCCAATGCCAAGGCATTTGTTGAGGAGCTCCTGGCCATTCTAAAGCGTATACCTGTCAGCTATCAAGCCAATTCCGATGATCAGGTTCGCTCTTGTATCTTAAAAACCCTTTGTGCCGCCAATAACTGCCATCCCTCTTCCACCATCAATATTTTTGTTTCCTTCTTGAAACGCCGAGCCTGTGAGACGGCTCAACTGATATCCCTTGGTTGTACAGGTGCTGCGACATCTGGCCTTGACCCTACTCCATGGCATGCCACACACGGAAGCCATCAAACAGGCCAACTTGACTGATGTAGGATTCTACTTACCCCTCTCCACATTTTCAGGCTTCGTTCGCATCTTTTCGCTTCGTATTGATGCTTGACACTGACCTATGAACGCAGCCAATTCTGAGTGCGATGACTGAGATGCTGTACGAGGAAAACCACTTGAACGCTGCCCTCGCCCTCAAGATTATCATTGACATGCACAAAAACTATCGAGAGCAGAAAATGGAGCAGGTATGTGCCGGCCTGCCTCGTGCCCCGATCAGCAACCATACTATTTTTCAAAGCAACCGAGGAAGCTTGTGTGTGTGTGTGTGTATGTGTGTGTGTGTTTGTGTTTGCTCATATAGTCACCATGGCCCTGCCTATTTGAACAGATTTCTTCCTTTCTGGACTTTGTGCGGGCTGTCTTCGACAACTTTGCCCTCAGCGTGGTATGCTCCTGTCACTCCTGCCTTTGAACCGCACGCTGCCATTGGCCTGCCCGTATGATGCTGCGTTGCCTAATATGCACATGCACCGCTCCGCTCAAATGCTTGATAGGGATTGGCTTTTGGTGATCATTTCACCGACGACTATCTGCGCAAAGTCCTCGACAACAGATTCAAGTCGGCTGAAAACGCCAATGCACAGTATCAGAGCTTCCTGAAGCAAAAGAGTGAAGCTGACGAAGATGTGCGTCCGGGTGCTTTGACGCTTCATATCTCTTCTTCATCGTAAAACGACGCTCTTCCTTACCTTACTTTTTTTGCCTGCAACCCCCTTTAGCTTCCGCGCACTGGGGAGCAGATTCAGGCCGCCCGCGAAGCCATTGCCAGCATCTACAAAAAGATTGAGACAGCCAAGGCCAGCGTATGTGCATTTCTACATCCCGTTCCCTCTCATTTTTTTTTTTTTTTGGGGCCTGTTCTACTGCACGCACGAAACAGTGGCAAAGAGGTTGTGTGATCGCTGTTCGCAACCTTCACCTAATCCTCTACTCTTCGTGATAGATTGCGCGGTGTGAGCCCAACTCAGTGCACTTGGCAGGCGCTCGGCAAACTCTGGCCCAACACGAGAAGGAGCTCGCCGCGGCCAGCCAAAACTTGACCAATGTATGATTGTCGATCTACGTGCTACGACTTGATCCTGACGATGAGCGAGGCGGGAAAGGAGGTGCTTCGCTGCACACAGTCGTGACATCCCTGGTCTCATCTTTGTTTCCCCTCCTCTCCTTTTGTACATCATCGGCTGGACGTCACGCTGGCACTCGAAATAGGCTCAGTCTGCTCAGAGCAATGCAACTAAGCGACTAGAGCAACTCACTGTCAGCGTACAACGCTCGCGCCAAGGCGCCGAGAGCGCCAAGCGTGCACATGCCAACATTCAGGCTCAAGCACTTCGCCGTGGCTTGATCACCTCGACCGGGGTGCCCAAAGATGTTGCACCGGCCTTGGGTGAGGATCCAAACCAGCTCCTCAAAGGGATTTACTCTTTTAAGGTGTTGACCGAGTGCCCCATTGTAATCGTACTTCTTTATCAGCTCTACAACGGCACTGTACGTATTTCATGACACTGGCCTCTTGAGCCCATCTCAGTGTACCTACCATCCACCAAGCAGCATGACTCACGTATGCATGGTCACCGCAGAACGACGCCATCAAGCAGCTTCTTCCCGACTTTGTGCCGCTGGCCATGTCTGTGCTCTCGCATGCACCCCAGCTGAAACCTCGACCACCTGCTGATATCAAAGAGCGCCACCGCGAATTCATTGGCGCACAGGTACAGCGCATCACACTGGTCTCTCTCGCATCGGCTCGCCCCACCTCGCACTCATCCTTTCTGAACGCACCCGTGCAAAATGTTTCGCAGGTCAAGACTTTGTCTTTCATTGCTTACATATTAAACAAGCGGTTAAATGAGGTCTTTCGGGTATATCAGGACCAGTTGCCCACGTTTGTGCTCCAGCTCCTTAACAGCGCTCCTTCCAACAGTGCCCAGCTGCGCAAGGAACTCTTGATTGCCGTGCGCCATATTCTGGCGTCCGATTTTCGCAAAGGCTTTGTCACCCAGATTGACAAGCTGATGGATGAAGAGCTTCTTGTGGGCAAGGGCTGGTCCTGCCGCGAGATCCTGCGCCCCTTGGCCTTCAGCACTCTGGCTGATCTTGTTCATCATGTCCGGAAAGACCTGCAGATGCCACAGCTTCGCCGAGCCATTCATCTCTTCCTCCGCAACGTGCAAGACACAACTCTCCCGGTCAACATCCAGACCATGTCTTGCAAGCTTCTGCTCAACTTGGCTGAAATGATGGGAAGCAACCTTAGCAATACCACGGCCGTCAACTACCGACAACTGCTGATGCACATCTTTGCGGTTTTCGTCAGTAAGATGAACAGCCTGGCATCCTGGAACCTTGCGCGCTTGCTGCAGCATCACCACGACCAGCACCTTCAGGAGCAACGGTCAATGCAAGCAGCAGCTGCTGTCGAAGCCACAAAAAGCCGTGCTCCACAAGCGGATATCGACTCGGGCGACGGCTTGGGCGGTACTGATTCGGCAGTGCGGAACAGCCGGGCCAGTGCTGAGAGCGCCAGTGATGACGAGGAACTCGCCGCGTGCGTTGACACACCTTTGAAACGCGCGGATTCAGAATTTCCACCGCTCATCTCGGCCAGTGAGGCTGGCTTTTTGGCCGGGGACCCAGGCAACTGTGCCCCGAGCGACCTGATTAATACTGATCTCTGTACCCCCGTACAAAGTCATTCGCAGCCCGATGAGACTATCGACTCAATCAAGGATTTGCGTTTTCTCGTGAAAACCTTGATCACAGGCCTCAAAATCTTAGTGTGGGTCATTGCGCAGTGCAACCAGCTTCTGGCGCGAAGCTCAACCGCTCCTCAAGCGACCCCACCAGCCGTTCGCACGGTGTCCAGCGTTGAGGTGTTTCTCTTCTTTCAACTCTGGCGCAGCGGCCTAAAATTGTTTGACCTTTATGCAGTCAACGCTGATGGCTCATGGCGACCCCTTCAGGGTACAGCCCGTACTCCAGTCAAGCATTCTTCGGAAGAGAAGGAGTTTGTGGAGAGCTTTGCCTCGGTGTGGACCTCGATAGACCACCTCACGTTTCGAGAGGTGGTGACTCCACGCGTTGACCTTCTTCTTGATCGTATTTTCGACAACAACCTTTTATTGATCGTGCCGCAGCAGTTGCTTTCAAATAAGGAGACATCGGCTGCATTTGCCTATGCTCTATTGGAGCATCTAGTTTCAAACCTCAAGCTGTTGGGCCAGGAAGACGAGAATCGCGCTTTGGTGCGCCTGCGTCTTTTCAAGCTGACCTTTGGCTCAATTGCGCTCATGCCGGACACCAATGAGCAGATTTTGCAGCCACACCTGCAGACCATCATCCATGACTGCATGCAATATGCCCCTTCCGCTAAGGTGAGCGCATGTGTGTGTGCGTGCGTGTGCGCGGGTGCGCGCGCTCATCTCAAAGCCTAACCTTCGTATTTTCCCTGTTACTCGCTGTTTTCTTAGGAGCCTCTGAAGTTCTTTCTGCTGTTGCGCGCACTCTTTCGCTCCATCGGGGGCGGCAAGTTTGAACTGCTATACAAGGAATTTCTGCCGTTGTTGCCCAACCTGCTGGCGCGCTTCAACCAGCTACTGTTGACGACTACACGCCAGCAATTGCGCGATCTTTTGGTCGAGCTTTGCCTCACTGTTCCCGTACGGCTGAGCGCGCTCTTGCCCCATCTCCATTTTTTGATGCGGCCATTGGTGTTGGCGCTGCGCGCCACCGACGATCTGGTGTCCCAAGGCTTGCGCACCTTGGAGCTGTGCATTGACAACTTGACACCAGAATTCCTGGATCCTGTTATCGACCCAGTCCGACAAGAGTTGATGCTGGCCCTGTGGAGCCACATGAAGCCACGGTCGGCCACGCATAGCCACGGTGAGAAGGCCCTTCGTATTCTGGGCAAGCTTGCTGGCCGTAATCGCGAAGAAGCCATCAAAGCCCCATCCTTGGAGCCGGAGGACCTGGACGGCACCTGCCTTCGTGTCCTTCTTGCCTTTGACCAGGAAAATGGCGTGCACCTGCCCCTGGATCACATGCTGCCCGTGGCCCTCGACGTACTTCGTGCACCGCAAGGTGCCTCCTATAAGCGTGATGCTTTTGAACTCCTCAAGGCAAGCTTTGCCTCGGTTTTGGATTTGGAATCTACCTCGAGTCCTGACACGACCTTGCTGGCCTGCATGGCGAACCGCATCCCGCTTCCATCGGACGATTACGTTCCCATTCTCGACCAGCATCACCCGCGCCCACGCACGCGGTGGCATGATACCATGCTCAAGCTGCTTCAAGGTCTCGTGCTTGCGGCGCAGGACACAGCACTTCGTGAAGAAGCCACCTTATTTCTCAAGGGCGTGCTGGCCCACTTTGCTCTGTTGGCATGCGAGCAGCATCACCGGCGTGGCCAGGCTGCGCCAGCACGATCGGAAAAGGAAAAGTCTGTCCTTCAACACATGGATGTTATCGTTGAGGCCTGTGCGTGGGCGCTATGCCAAGAGGCAACGACCCTGCCCGAGCTAGGTCGATGGATGCTGCAGGACCTGTTACAGTCATGCATTGATATCCTTGGTCACCCAGTTCACCTATGTGAGCTGCCCCTGGCCGCCGCCGCCGTCAGCGTGATCTATCACTCCTGCCACGAACACGTGTGGTATCGCAAGCAGGCTGGATTGCTTGGTGTGTCTGTTCTCTTGGAGATTCTGCCGCCAGAAATGATCCGTGGTTATTGCGTGCACTTGATGCGTGCCATGATTGCCTCCGCCGCCTCGGATGTGGAAGACTCTACCAATACCCGCTCGGAGGAAGCTCAGGTATTGGTCAAACGCCTGATTGACAAGGCCTTCGATGATACACCCTTTAATCTCGCCTCGCGTCCCGCACGATTCTCGCGCATATCTGAGCGCAAGGCGTCAGAGTCGATGGAGCACGACGATCACACCGGCAGCATGGATGTTTCTGCAGATGTTGACAGCGCCGAAGATGCCGCGGCCAGCGAGAGCGCAAGTGTCAAGCATGCCGCGCGCAAGCCCAGTGACGGCGCCAGCAGTCTACCCGGTTCGGCGCCACGTGACAGTCATGGCGGCGGGCAAACATCTGGGGGCGAGGCATCTGCTCGTGAAGCACGAGACGATGAAGCCGCGACGCCCGAAGCAGATAAGCCGCCTGCTCGCGACGAGTTGGACGCACAAGAGCAGATTCGCAGGGGCGACGTCGTGCGCTTGTTGATCAAGGAGCTTGTGGCGAGAGAAAAACAAGTGCGCCAGCTGGCCATGAATGGCCTTCATGCGCTGGCCCGCAAGGGCCAGGTCTCAGTCGCCTACTTGCTCGAAACAGGTGGTTTCAAGTCGATGGCCGTTCCGAAAACGGCGCGGTCAACACCCATCGCCGTGCAAATTGGGCGCATGGACGCACTTCGCTTTTGTCTGTCCATTTCACCGCCTCTGCTTTCCTTTGATCCCCCGAGTGAGGCAGGGGCAACACCAGCCCAACACGGCAACGCGAGTTCCACGCCGTCTACAGACACAACCGCAGGGACCACTGGAGGCAACCAGAACGTCGCTGGGGCAGCAACTGCCCAGCCGTCGACCACAAGCTCAGGCGAAGGAGCAGAAGCAACGACGCCGGCTTCCAGTGACACGCAACCCAAGGAGGAGCCCACAGACGGGAAAGAGGTGGCGAACGATGGCAAAACGCAAGATGCTTCAGCTCCATCATCTATGTCTGCAACGACAACCCCAAGCGCACCCGCCTCAGGCCACACGGTGCCCTCGACTGAAGCCACTACCACGGCAGGAAACTCCCAGAGTGCCGTTTCATCGACTGACCAGGATGCCGCTGGCAAGCCAGCTTCTGACAAGCCGGGCGATGGCAACTCGGGCACCCCCGGTGAAGTGACAACCACCCCCGCAGCTGATTCTAATGACGGCGATTCTAGTCAATCGTCTGCCACGGGCGGCCATGCCGCGCCCACGGCCAGTGCATCTGCTCACGGCCAGCCAGGCAGTGGCCACAACAGCAGCGGCAGCAGCAGCAGCAGTAACAGCTCAACAGGCAGCTACTTTCGCGAGCTGTTGCAGATTTGCAAGCTCAGCGATCAGTCAGCCAACCACGCTGCCAAGCCGCTGTCCCACATTTCAGCCGAGTTGATTACCGAGCTTCGCGTGCAAGCCATCTTGTTGATGGCTACCATCATGACCAATTCTGCCTGGCACAGCGAATTGCGTGCGGTTTCTGAGATTTTTGTAAGCATGTTGCTCTCCGACTCCAAGCCCGTGGCGCAAGCTGCATTTGAGGCACTGCAGATGCTGCACATTGATGCCAATTTGGCGGCCGAGGAGCTGAAAACCGTCTTGCGCCTGTCAGTGGACTTTGGCGACTTCAACAAAGTAACGCCCAATCGCTTGCACGCCCTGAAGCACATGCTCAAGATTGTACCAGTGAGCTACTTCAACGAGACACTGACAACCACGCTGCTCAAATACTTAATGCAGTGTGCTGAGCACATCACGGTCAATAGCAAGACCAACAGCGTGACCTGGACTGAATCCAGGCACATTGCGATCAGCAAAGCCATCCTTGCCGTTTTGGTTGAGATGGACAGTCTGGCGTCTCGCCGTGTCACACAGGCCATTGACATTGTCCTGAATGTGCACGCTGCAATGGGCCGTCATATCTCATCACCCCTGCTGCAAGAGGCCGTGCAGCTGACGTGTCGTTTCCCCGCCGAAACTTTCCCGTATCTCGTTGACAAAATTTCATCGCAAAAGCATGCCTCCCTGCTCTTGTTGGCGTTGCAGGAGCGCGAGGCTGGGGCAGCGCTTCGAAACACTTTTGTGAATAAGGCAGACGTCCTCATCGAGCGTATCTTCGTTCCGGGCGATCATGCCCTGCGTACCGCCACTACCTTAACGCAGCAAATTTCGGCCTCGTCGGTGCAGTACACAGCAGTGGCCATGTTGAAGGAGGTCGGCCGCTATCACCCCGACCTGCTGTCCAACAAGAGTAGCCTGCTGGATTCGCTTGTGAAATTGTGGAATTACACTTTGGCTTGGAACTCGCATCAAGAGGCCATCCCACCGTGCCGCAGCAACGAGCCACGCCTGCTGCTGATGACCCTGCTCGAGGCATTGCCCGTGGTAGCACGCAAAGCCGACGTGCTTTACAATCTCTTGCCAATCTTCACGTCCCGCAGCCTGATGGATCTGGGCTTTGCACGCTCCTTCTTCTTCAACCATTTGGGCAATTACCATGTGACGGTCAAGCGCGACATTCTGCTGCGCTTGCTCTCCTACATCAATGACGCCAAGCAGACCCAGGCCGTCAAGGCCGTGGCCATCGAGCGGGTGATTGCACCGCTCGTGGCTTCAGCCATTCAGAAGGGTGAGCTGGATAGCCTGCTGCGCAGTGACGAAAGCTCCAAGGCCCAAACCTTTTTCTATCGCCTGCTGTCCGTCCTGCAGCAGCACGACTATTCCGAAGTGCTGGATGACGTCAAAATGGCCCTCATACACTTGCTGGGCACCATCGGTCAAAATGCAAAAAACCATGCCGCGCTACGTCGAGCGCTTGCCCACCTCTACCGCGACTACATTGCCTTTATCTACAAGCATTTTTTCAAGGGCGAGAACGAATGGAACCTGGATGACGTGGCCTTGCGTCAGGCCGGCACGCTCGTGCTTGTCTATTTTGTCGATGCCTTTGAGTTTTACGATGGTGAGATGATGATGGAGATGTATCTTGCCATCATTGATGGCTACTCCAGTGAGGCCAAGAATACCTCCCGTCAGGCTCTCGCCATCTTGCAACCGCTCATGACTCCGGAGCGGCTGGAGCAGAAGCAAGCCGCGGAATGGCACAAAGCTCAAGCAGCCCAGCCAACAGGCTCCACTACCACGACGCCTCCCGCAACGACGGCAAACTCAACGACCGCTCCAAGCACGGCGGCCACTGCCTCTACCACTGTCACAGGCACCGCCTCGACCACCACCGCCCCAAATACCACGGCAGCGACTGACGGGCAGGCCCAAGTCAAGGTCGAAGCCCAGGACGAGGCCATGGACACACGCGCAGAGACTGCACCAACCGCCGCTTCGACTTCAAGTGCCCCCCAGGGTGCAGGCAATGCTGCGACGCAGTCTTCAAGTGGAGATGGGCAGGTTGCTGATGCCAAGCCCTCAGCAAACCCTTCTTCTACCACCGAAGCATCCACAGCAAACAATGACGCTGCCACTACGACGAGCGCAGCATTGGGAGGCGAGAACAGCGGAGAGGCCAGGGACGACGATGCGTCTCAGTCGCCTGCGTGGGTGGCCAAAATCCAGGACGTCTTAATCCGCGATCAATCTTCACAAGTGCAGCTGGTTTTGCCCATTTTTTGTGCTGCCCCCGAGCTCTTCTTGCCGTTTCGCTCGCAACTTGCGCAACCACTGGCCATGAGCTTACGTCGCTTGAGCCAACAAAACTCGCCCGATTTGCGCAAGTTGCTGGTGGACACAGCAGAGCTGTTGATTCGCTGGGACTTGGACGTTGTCGCGCGGCACACCGAAGGCAATGGCGACCATGTTGCCCCCACGACCCTCCCCTCTGCCCCGGCTTCGCAAGAAGCGCTAGTTGCTGTTGCCGCACAAGCCAAAACGGAGAGCGCCAGCGCAGGGCATATTGGCGCTCCGGCCACTTCAGCGCCTGCTGCTAAAAACGCACACAGCCCTGTGCGCACTGCAGCTTCCTCCATGGTACCTAAAAGCGCGACAACACCTGGCGGCGAAACCTCAGCTGCACGTTCAAGCGTTGGCCGGGCACCCAAGGAGACGGCTTCACCACGTCGGGTTGAGCCGGCATCTGGTGGTAGCGAGACACCTCCGGACCGACTGCTGAGTCGTCGCTGCCAAGAGCTCATCTTAAATCTGCTGGTGCTTACCATTTCACAACCCGAGTCGAGCAACGACTACTCGTCCAAGAGCATCCCCCATCGGTGCCTGCGCCTCATCAATCAAGTCATGCATCCCCAGCTGTGGTTGGATGCACACCTGTCTATCGCGCGCTTTGAGAAGCTGTTTTACGCCAACGTCGATCGCTCTAGCTCAACCAATGTGGTGCACGTATACACATTGGTTCGTCTTTTGATTCTGTTTGTGCGGCGCCTGCCCATGGAACGCTGGGGTCCTATGCTGGGCGGCTTGCGCAAGGCGCTCATTGCCATCGCGCAATCCATGCACACCAAACTCAACGAAGCTTTTGATGACTTGGTGGACAACATCTGCCTCAAGCTACGCCAGTACGGGCCGCCTGCCACTGCTAGTTCGGGGGCATTAGACTCAGCCACCGCCACGCCTACGACAGCGCGCTCAGCCCGCGGCTCTGGCAAAGGCTCAGAGGGTGGGCGTGAGAGCTCACAAACGGCACCATCATTGGCCATTCCCGACACGCCCGCCGCTGTGGCGGCAGCGGCGGCAGCTGCAATCGCTGGCACGACGGGTAATAACAATGCTTCTTCCAGTGCTGCAGCGGCGCCTGGCTTGCATCGCAACCAGGTGCCACCATCACTGCGATCCGTGGAAGAGATTTTGACCTTGCTGGAGCAAATGTGTGAGGCAAAGATCAAACCCGCCGAGGTCGGGGATGCGTATCCCAATTTGCTGCACCACCTCAAGTTGCTGACGCGCCTTGACTCACACGGTCGACACTTTGCCAAGGTCGATTGGAAGGAAATGGTCACGGTCTTGTGCAAGGTTCTGCTGCGCGCCCAGAAAGACCATCTCAACTCGCTAGCTCCTCCCGGCCCGGCTCAGCCCGGATCAACGCCGCCGAGTGAGGATGATGTGGCGGACGTGATTCACCATTGCGTGCTGTTGATCAGCCCTCGACTGCGTAGCATGGATACAACACAAAGGGCCAAGAGCTTCATTGCCGTTCTCCTTACGCTGGTGGACAAGACGGAAAACGCGAACATCATGAAGCGTCTATGCAAGTATTTTACCGACTGGACCATCGACGAATCGCACGACGTTATGTTCCCGCTCAAGGACAAGGCCATGTTTATGGCACGAGTGCAGGCGGCCGTCGTTTCGCGTGGCTTCAAGGATTCAAGCGTTTTGGAAACCTTTCTCGAGTGCATCATGCGAATTTTCACGACGCCGCGCCTCCGCAACACAGACTTGACGCAGCGCCTCGAGCCTGGGTTTTTGACGGGCTTGCGTAGCCCCTCGGATGTCCAGCGTGAAGCCTTCTTTGCCCTTTTTGATGAGCCTAACAAGGTGGCGAGCCTGTTTGATCGACTCGACTACTGTTTTAGCCACCAAACACAACGATGGGAGAATGCTGGGCACACATTCTGGCTCAAACATTGCCTCGACATTGTGCTCCATGGCGCTGTCCTCGAGAGTCCCGTGGTGGGGTCCAAGCAGGTGCTGTGCCTCCCTACATTGCAGGTGGTGCAGGATATGGAGAGCGACGCGGGTGTGACGGCGGCCTGCCAACAAATTGTGGAGCACCACGGTCGCTTCCTCCACACCATGCGTTCATTGTCGCTGCGAGGGCTCACAAAGTCCCTGCGCTCCTTGGGCCATTTGAAACCCACGGCGGCGCAGGCACTCTGGATGGATCTCTTCCCGCTCATGTGGCCTTTGCTCAAGGCCGAGGAGAAGAAGGTGCTGGCCGCGTCTCTGGATCAATTGCTTCAAAATCCTTTCCACGTGGATCAGGCGCTGGTTCGACCAAGCAATGTCAAGGCTTTATTGGTGGGCATCTCACGGTGTGCCAACCCCAGCCTGTCGCTGTCTGTCCAGCTCTTGCACCACCTGGCCATGACACACAATCTGTGGCACACGTGCATCCACATGATTGGGGCGCAGATTTCGCGTACGGATCAGCGCGATCAGAGCACGGCCGGCAAGCTTGATCCTGCCCGGGATGCGCTGGCCGACCTGTACTTGCAACTTAACGAGCGGGACACGTGGTATGGCCAGTGGCGCTTGCGCGCCAAATTGACGGAAACCAGCCGTGCTCTGGGATGGGAGCAGCAAGCTTTCTGGGAGCAAGCGCAGGGCGCCTACGAAGCCGCCGTGCAAAAAACTCAACAAAAGGGTGGCGAGTTGCGCGAGGCCGAATTTCAGCTTTGGGAGGAGCACTGGATTGATTGCACCCGTCGTCTTGGACAGCACGACCTTTTGCTCAAGCTGGCGGAGGAGAACCACAATCGTGATTTGATGGTCGAATCCGCCTGGAAGCTTCGCAAATGGCGGGTGGCCAAGGATGCGCTTGACAAGCTGGGGAATCACCAGGAGGCAAACATGCGTTCCAAGCTGCACAAGGCCATCGTGCTCATGTCGAGCAACGACGCACTGGACCCCCAGGCCGTGGTCGGTCTATATGAGGACGCCGTGCGCCTGGGCCTGCAGGATTGGGTGCGGTTTCCAGAGATTGTCGGTGCGGCGCACGTACCATTGTTGCAGCAGTATCAACGTCTGGTTGAGGTGCAAGAAAGCAGCCACGTGCTGGCAGCGCACATGCCGGTGAACCGCGGGCGCTATGGGCCCCAGGAAGTGAGCAACACCCTCGACGCATGGCGGCACCGAATGCCGTGC
This sequence comes from Monosiga brevicollis MX1, assembly GCF_000002865.3. Taxonomy (NCBI): domain Eukaryota; class Choanoflagellata; order Craspedida; family Salpingoecidae; genus Monosiga; species Monosiga brevicollis. Next base: position 695,291 of record NW_001865055.1, read on the forward strand.
TTGTGGGACGAAATGAATACTTGGGATGATCTCCTACTCTGGCGTCAGTTTGTTTACGAACGGCTTACCTCGTTGGCTGGGCCAACGACCAAATCCGATCCAGCCGCAGCCACCAACCATGAGGCAGCTTTCAAAGACATGGCCAGCACGTTGAATAGGCTAGCTCACACGGCGCGCGAGCATCGCATCCGCTCGGTGTGCGAGCGACGCCTGCAGTCTCTGCATAATCTTGGTAAAGTACCGCCATCGGAGCTTTTTGTCAAAGCACGTGAACATGTTCTGTGTGAGATGCAGTTGGCACCCGATGATTTTGAAGCGCAGATGGACGTCATCAACGGCATCACGCTGGGCCATTTCAGTCAAGAGCAGAACGGCGAACTTCTGGCACTCAAGGCGTCGGTGCTCCACCGCAAGGGCGAATTCAAAGAGGCCAATCGTCTGTTTTCGGCCGCCGTACGGGTGGCAGATGATGTCGGCTATTCGTGGTTGGCATGGCATCGCTATTGCGACCACATGTTTAGTCTGGCTGCGACCCATGCCGCCAGCGAGGCGCGCAACTTGCTTGACCTGCAGGAACGTGGCAATGACGCCTCTGCGACTGGTGGGGAGCCCGGGGCCAAGCGGCCTAACTTGGGGCCTGATGGCGCCAATTCAGGGGCCGTGTCTGCGGAGCAACTCAACCGGCAGCGAGATTTGGCTCGCTCCCAGGCGCGGCAGGCGCGCGAATGGGGGGTGGCTAGTATGATGTGTGCGATGACAGCCTTGCGGTGCAAGATCTCGTCGAGTGAGACACAGGGTTTGGTGGCGCGTTGTTTGATGCTTCTGTCCAAGGACGACACGGCGGCCATTGGGAATGCCTTCACCAAGATGGTTGATGTGGTCGATGCTTCGGTGTGGAAGGCGTGGATCCCCCAGCTATCGACTGCCCTGAGTCGGCCGGAGCTGCCTCACATTATGACGCTTGTACTGCGCCTAGCCAAGCAGTGGCCACAGGCCACGTATTATCATCTGCGCACGGCCTTCCTAGATAACCGTGCTGCTCAGCATACCGCCGATGACATGAACCGCCGTGGTTTATCGACGGGCGGCGACTCTTCGAGCAAACGCGCCAAGATGGAGGATGGTACGGCAGAAGGCCGAGGGCGCGAGGCCGATCCGCGCGAGCGTATCAAGGTTTGTTCTTTCTGCCCATACTTGTTTGTCTTTCCAAATTTTGGGTGTGAGGGTAACTCGGGGGGGCAGGTAGAGAGGGCAGAGGAAGGCCAGCCCGTTGCACTTTGTTGTTGGATGCATTGCGTTTGAATTGGCGTGCCGCGGCGAGCTGTGGACTTGGTCACTCTGGTTTGGGGGCTCACGTCGTTGGCTTGCGTGCTAGACGGCCCTCAAAGCGGCTGGAAGTGCCATGCAAATGGTGCGGAATAAGCATTCAATGCTGGCTGCCGTGCTGGAGAATCTAATTGACGAGGTGGTGGTGCGCTTCAAATCAACACACGAGGAGGAGCTCCTACGCACGCTGCGCGTGCTGTTGGATGAGTGCTTGAAGGCAGCGTTTATGATGTTCGAGCGGGGTCCTGCCATGCTGGCAGACGCGGGGGCACCCGCACAGGTTCGCATGCACTTGCGACGTTTATTGGAAAGTGGTTTTGCGGCTCCCCATCCACTCGCAGCACGTCGCGAGGACTTTAGGGCCGACTTTTCCGGCATCCAGAACATGCCCATGTCTGTGTGTGTGGATCGGCTTCGGCGGTGGCACAAGAAAATTGCTGACGTGGTTGCAGAGCGACCCACCATGCTGCGGTTGGAGGAGATTAGTCGCGTCTTGTCGCAGTTCACCCCGTCCTTGATGGAAGTTGAGCTGCCAGGTGAGCACATGGAGGAGCGGCTACATGCGCATAGCATCGTGCGCATCGAGTCCTTCTTGCCCGACGTGGAGGTTGTGCGCATTCACTGGGCCAGCTATCGGCGGCTCAAGATCCGAGGCCGCGACGGCAAGGTATGGCGAGACTGTCTCACCTCACGCTTGTGCGCCCGCCTTGCCTAGAGGTACCCTAAATGAGCCTATCCTGATTTGTACTCATTCAGTTTACATTTGCCTGCGCTATGCTGCTTAGGTGTACTCCTTCTTGGTGCAAAACACACCCGCTCGCTTTGCTCGCACGGAGGAGCGCTATCAGGCTCTTTTGCGCCTGATCAACCCAATCTTGCGCTTGCACAAGGAGTCTGCCAAGCGTGGCTTGCAGTTTACGATTCCCCGCACCGTGCCCCTGAGCCCGCATGTCCGGCTTCTCATGGTGCGTTGGTGCGGTTGACGTTGGCGCTCATAGGCGTCAAAAAGAGGCGCTGTGCTCACTCATTGCGCGTGTCTCTTCTCACAGGAACCAAGTCCGCACGTGTCTTTGGAGGATGTGCTGGAGCACTACTGTGAACATCGCGAAACGGCGAATGATCCCGAGCATGGTATCATGACAGCCTACAACCTTCGGATGGAGGAGGCCCACCGGGTCAAGAGGGAGGCAGGCAACAAGAAGGACAATACCGACAAGCAGCAACTTGCTCAGTTTCGCCGCGATGCCTTTGACCGTATTCGCCGCCAGCTGGTGCGTTTCGAGTTCCGATTGAGTTGGCAAAGAGGATGAAGAACGGCGGCTTTTCATTTTTTTCTTTTCAATTTTTTTTTTTAAATTCTTCTTTACTTAATGGTCCGCTCGATTGACATTCATGTTATTATTCTTTGGCTCGAATATCTGTAGGTACCATCGGAGGCACTATCCCGCTACTTGGCAGCTTCATTCCCGGACCACGACCGCAGCTGGGCGTTTAAACAGCGCTTCACGTCGCAGCTGGCGTTGAGCGCCTTCGCTTCACGGGTGTTCTACCTGAGCAAGGGGCAGCCGTACACGTTCCGCTTTTCCTTGCAAACTGGCAACATTGTGGTTTGGGAGCTAGCTCCGAGCCTGGACAAGACGGCGCAGGTGGTGTCGCTTGATCCGGTACCATTCCGCCTGACGCCAAACTTGGTCAACTTTGTGACTCCGGCCGGGATTACGGGCATATTTTCTGGGAGCATGGTGGCCACAGCGCAAGCGTTGAACAATCCCGATCACATGTTTGCCCAGCTGTTTGAGGCAATCATGAGGGACGAGCTGATTGCGTATTATTCGGTCATGGAAAAGCCGTATGATAAGGGCGTGGTTGACAACGGAAAGCTGGTGAGCAAGGTTGAGGAAAACCGCCGGCAGGTGATGGCGGCGCGGCTGGCACCGCTGGCGCGCTACGAGGGTGAGCATATGCACACCCCCATCGACCAGCTGATCAAGTATGCGACTGCATCCAACCACCTTTGTACCATGCCTGGCACCTGGCAACCCTGGTTGTAAAGACCCGAGGCGGCACTGCAGCAGGCTGAGCCGAGGCGGTGGGTGGTTGAGCGTTGGCCAAAAACCGGGCAGTCCAGAATTGGATAGGCCAGTTTTTTTTAAAAGATGGGAGGTGCATGTTTCTTTCTTCTTTTTTCTTTTTGATGTTATTCGTTTTTTTTGGGTGACTGTTTGCATGGAGTCGTCTGCTCAACCGTTCAACGGCTGACTGGCTAAGCCAGTGGTGTGCACACCCACGCCCGCTTAGGATTGAGTGTACGAGCGAGCTTGATTGTGATTCTGTTGCATTATTATGATGGCGGTGTGGCTTTGGGGAGCAGTGGCTTGTGCCAGAGCAGCACGCTGGAAATGTGTGTGTATGTGTGCGTGTCCGTGTGTGCGGGGAGACTGGTTTGGCATTCTTTCCAGCAGAAACCATGAACGTAGAAGTCGTCGTTGTGTTTGCCAAACAGCTTTTTTGGGTTTTTATTGTGTTTTTGTTTGTGTCCTTTTTGAACTGACCAATAGATGCCACAACGTGAATCTCATTTGTTTCTCGGGGCTTCCAGTTGGTGGTACCAACGTTCCCCCGGTCACAGCTCCTTCCTTCCTGCCCTGCCGACACAATGTGCCATCATTTTATCTGACATACACAACATTGTGCAAGCGTTTCAGCGCTCTTTTTTTGTCAGCACGCGTCCGCCCACTCCACCCCAAAATGCTGACAAAATTCTGCTATTCTTGCTGAAATTTGACAAGGTCACGCCCGTTTCCTTGCAATCTCTCTCTCTTCCAGAGATGAGAGAGAGAGAGAGAGAGAGAGAGAGAGAGAGAGAGAGAGAGAGAGAGAGAGAGAGAGAGAGAGAAGAGAAACTTGAAAGAGCAGCAAGCGGCAATGTTGCACACGTGTGATGCCGTCTGATGGGGGGTCTGTTGAGGTGTGTAAGCTGCACAACGTGTGTGTGTGTGTGTGCGTGTGTGTGTGAGAGGGGGCGAGAGGCAGCAGTTGACTGACGGGTGAAGGGAGGTGCAGCAGCCCCCTACGAAGCACGGGGCGAGACGACACAGGAACGATTGTGCTTGTGCGACAGCCCCCTATTCCGCCCCTCTGCGGCTGAGCGCTCGCGCTTCTGTCATTTTTCTAGGCCTCCATTGCCTTCCGCCTGCCGCGCACCCCCTCGCCCGTCGCATTGCCTTGGTCTTCTTTCGGAGGGCGTCCAGGTTTCGCACCCGCGTCATGCCGCGCAAGTCACATAACCGCCGCACCTCGGGGTCCGCAGCCGCTGCCAACCGCCCGACTTCTGGTCGCAGCCAAAATTCAGCGGCTCTGGCTGCCATCTTGGCTCGTCTACCCGCCTCAAGCGACAAGAATGGTCCCCATACCGCCTCGTCCACCAAAAAATCTGCCCAAGTTTTAACAGCGGCGCCCATCCCCAAAAACATTGAAGGTACGACGCGTGTGCCGCACGACATGTCGTCTGCAGATGAGCAAATGGATAGACAAGCAAGCCTCTCGACCCGCCCCTTAAAACTCACTTGAACTTGGACCCACCTGCCTGCCTGCCTGCTTGCCTGGCGACTGCGAGCAGAATGGTTTCAATCGGCCAAACACACGCTGGTCCAGGGCTGTGGCGCTGTCACCCCGGAAAAGGCCGCTCAAGCCAAGCAGAAAATCAAAGACCTTTCCACTTCCAGCGACACCGTTGGCATTCGCTTCACCGGCGCTGCCCTCCATCAAGTTTATTTTGCCACCAAGTTCGACCGCCGAGGCTGCCTTCTCTTTCAGCTCCTCGCTGCCTGCTGGCGTGCAAGCCCATCCACTTCTAACAAAGGAAAGACGCACTTGGCCACCTTGAGTTCCGGCACAACCCTGACCGCTACTACGGCCTTGACCTCCGCTTCCGGCACCATCGCCATGCCCCCGACCACCACGACCACTTCCACGGCCACCCTTACCACCCCTGCTACCCATAGCCAAGCCAGCCTTGCCGATGCAGGCCGGCGTCTGCAGCTCTTCTGCACTCAGCCCACTCCGCTTCGTGTCGCCTCCATTGGCGGCGGGCCAGGCACAGATGCTGCTGCATTCAAATGGCTCCATAGCCTTTACTTTAGCCCGGCTGGCCTGACCACACCCGTTGAATTGCGTTTGCTGGATTACGAGGGTAGCTGGAAACGACACCTGTCTCGGTTGCAAGACCTTTTGGCGCCCGAGTGCACCGTCGCGTTCCACCGCTGCGATGTGACCCAGTCCATGGCCGAGGACATCAACCACGATACACGCGTTGTCTTGGCCGACACCGACCTCTACATCTTCTCATACGTTTGCCACGAAACCTCGGCCGCCGCTCAGGCGGCCCAGCACGCCTTTTACACCGACCTGGCCGCCACCTTGCAGCCCGGCAACATGCTCGTCTTTGTGGACGTGATGGACCACAGTCGCCGCTGCCTCAAGCTAGTTTGTGAAGCTCTCCAGACTGCCTGTCCACATCCCACCTCTGTGGTCGATTTCCTCGATACCGACGGCCATGCTCTCAAGACATCGGGCTTAATCCTCATGGTCAACTAGACAATTCCAGTCTCTCCACACCGCAGCGACATTTGCTTCAAAAAACCCTAGCTAGATTTCTGCCGACACGCATCGGTTACGCCAATCTGTCCCTGTGGGACCAGCCAACGAGGCAATAGCCCATCTTTGTCTCATGTGTATATTATTATATTATGCAATTTCAAAACTTGAAATCAAAAAACAAAAAACAAAACCAACCTCTTTTTCTTGAAAAAACACAGTTACAGTCCTAAAAACAAGAACGAGGAAGCTTTGGACACGCGGAAGTCGCGCATTCACTCGTGAACTTCGTAAAAATACAGGCGGCCAGCGAGACCGATACACACAGTTCAACAAAGCGAGTCAAAGAGAAGGGGCATGGTCCTCAGGGACAATGAGCCAGGCGCATGGCGCCACAAGTTAAGTGCACAAGCACCGACAGAGTCAAGCCTATAGCAGGGTGAGATAGGTGGGCAGGGCTTCATCAAGATTGCGACGCTTTGGCGCTCCCTTGAGGTTCAACCCATGCTTATTTCCTCGCTGATTGTCGGCGCTCTCCTTTCGGTGCTCTAAACGACTGTAATGGCTGGGAATGACGGGTGATACTCGCTCATCATCCGACGTTTCCGGAATCGGCAGGCCCGGAATGGTCTTGTTGTTTAGCTTTTGGGTGTTCAAACTCGAAAGTTGTGCTGCCAGATGTAAGAAGCTCGGTCGCGCTCGATATTCGCACCAGCACTGTTGCATAATATCGTAGACGGGCTCGGGGCAGCTCACGGGACGAGGCATGCGATACCCGGCCTTGACGGCGACCACGACGGCCGAGCTGGAGAGGCTACCGTACGGAAGAGCGGCGGCGTCGGTCGTAATCTCATACCTATCGTGGAGTGCCAGTGTGAGTCTTTCACTGAGCAGCGACAAAGAGCAAGCAGAAGAAAACGAGAAGGCAACAACAAAAAACAGTTTGCTTCGCCCAGCGATAAATTGGCATGCAGCGAACGAAAGCGACCACCCCCCAAAAAATGCAGGCAAGGCGCGCACAAGAGGAAAAAGGTTGGCCTTGCCATGATGAGTTTGCCATATCAATCAAAGACTTACAAAACGATTCCAAATGACCAAACGTCACTCTGTGGGCCGATACGTCCGTCAAGCACTTCCGGCGCCGCCCATCTGCAAAAGCCAATGCCCATGCATAGAGTGAAAAGGCAGGCCAGAAAGTCGTCGCATCATTTTCACATGCTTTTGCGAGCACAGCCATTAGCCATAGATGGTCTGGGGTACAACGAATCCTGGCTTTGGCCCATCACTCCCAGACTGACTCTTGTGTTGCCTGCCCTATCTATAAACCCCTTCTTTCTCTCTTCTCATTTTTAGCAAGGCGACGGTCAGGCCATGCAAACTTACCGAACGGCGGTTACAGCACCCACGTCCTGCAAATCAGCGCCCACATAAGCCAATCCAAGGTCGGAGACCTTGCAGCGATGATTCTCATCAACCAAAATATTTCGCGCACTTAAATCGCTATGAACAATCGAATAGCGCGCCAGGCTGGCCATGCCGCGGGCAATGTCTTGCGCCATGCGCATTTTTTCTGCAACTGCAATCTGCCGGTTGTCCTCGACAGTGGTGCGCAGCATGTGGGCAAGGTCACCTTGGGAGCAGTACTCCAAAACGAGAATGAGTGATGGTTGGGCCACGGCAATGCCAATTAACTTGACCACGTAGTTGTTATCGTGCAGTTGATTCAGCAAGATGGCCTCGGTCAAGAGGCGCGCTTCTGACGTGGCAGTCGAGTCTCCTGATTTGGCTTGCTTACAAACCACTTGTTGGTCTGCTTGTTTGGACCAGCCCATGCGACGCCCACGGCGCAATGTGCCCAGAAAGACCTGTCCATATTGCCCACCGCCCAGAAGAGGGCCTAGAGCAATGTCGTTGCGTCCAAGTGTGGGCGGGGCCACCAAGGGTTCGGGGCACTTGGCCTGCCAGTAATCAACGGCAGCATGCACATCGACACGGTGGCGGCGCTGGCGTTGTAGATGAAGGATGAGACAAAGTACAATCAAACCCAGCACAACCAAGGGTAAAGCGATGGCAAGAATCAACGTTTGTTCGTCGTCCGTATCGGCTGCTGGAACCGATGTATTCAAAGCCGCGGTTGGAGGTCGAGTGGGCAAAGGAGCTGGGGCACACGACAACGCCCGAGGCTGCCACGACCCCAAGACCGAACCCTCTGGGTTGCCAATGGTAACTGCATCGCCGTTGACAAAGGCCACGGTTTCTGTGGCCCCAAGTTCGCCCTCTGCATCAATGCTGAGATGGTCATAGTAAAGGCCCTCGATCGAGTTGTTGACGAGGATGGATGCGACGGCTTCACGCAACAGTCGCCGGGTCACATTGAGATTGCGACCAAAGCGGTTGGTGTACTTCATTTTTTCTGCTGCCGTGGCGGCAATCATGACAATCTCGGCCACGTTGATGACCCAAGCACGGTCGAGGATTTGCGGGAAGAAAACGCTGTGATCTGTGCTGGAATCAAAGGCCGCAAAGGGAGCGGCGTATGGCGAGGTGCCTGTCGGCGTGTTGAGATTCATGGATATGAGGCGCCCCGTCATTGCAAGGCGCACGTCGAGGTTCCAGTCGGACTTTGGCAGCGCAAACCGAGACGCAACCCAGAACACATTGGTGTCCAACAAACCAAGAGCGTAAGCACGCTCAAATAGTACCCGTGATTGGATGGGGTACCTGAGGCCGGAATGAAAAAATAATAATAATAATAATAAAAAAAAAAAAAAAAGAAAGAAAAAAAAAAAGAAAGAAGAAGCAGCAGCAGGGCCATGCAGTGAGGCGAAGAGGCGGGAGGCAGGAGAAATGCGAAGATAGGGAGTGCGTGGTGGACGAGTGGGATTATTAAACTTACAGGCTAACGACGACAAGGCCCGTGCCATTGGCCCAAAGAGCCTGAAGGAGTTGATCGACGAGAATTTCGTCCTCGCTGGCTGGAAAAACAAGCTCCAAAGCCACCGAGTGGCCTGCGGCCGTGGCCAGCGAACGAAATCGCTCAGTTGTCTCCACGTTAGGAGTGATCGAAACGTCGTGGATGAGCGTGATGCAGTCAAACTGGCCAAGTGCTGAGACCAAATTTACCAAGTTGGCACCCAGCTTGAGTGTGGATGCCGATAGACTGAGATAATTGGGATAGACGGAGCTGTTCACGAGCACAGCGCTAGAACCGATGGGACTGATGAGCTGCAGATCCGGGTTGAGGCGGGCAACATTCATTGCCTTGATGGCGCAATCAGACACCACAGGCCCTGCAATCAAATGCACGGCATGTGTCTCTGCCAGGCTGGGGATTACAGAACAGTCCTGCCCAGTCACATCGGCTCGCAAGAGTTGAACACGAATGTCTGGATACACTTCGGCCAGGTATTCTGCACCATACAGGACAAATCATGAGGCTAACAAGGTTGGCAGCCAAGCAAGCCGCTTCAAAAAGACCACGGCAAAAACATTTAAACTGTGAAAAAAGACAGGCGGAATGGACCGACCTGCTGCGGCAAGAGCCATAGCATCAGCACCTGCCGAGCCTCCTTGAAGGGTGGGACTGAGCCTAGAGTGGTCAAACAAGGATTGAGGATGGATTGGGTGAGGGTGTAGACAGCTGATGAACGAGAGTAACCATGAACTGGGCTCACCTCTGGAATACAAGAAGAATGCGGATTTCCAGAGGATACTCAGAAGCTGGGAGAAGCTCTGGATAGGTCGGAAAGAGGATGGGTTGGTCAATTTCTGCACCCAACAGAGAGTAAAACACGACATTGCCTTGGTCCTGCAGGCCAAAAATCAAGTTGCGGTTGTCAGCTGAGCAACAATCGACGCGCCAGTGCAAGGTGTAAAAGGTTTGGCGGTCTGGGCCCACCAGGCGTACCGAAGTGAGGGCCCGCAGCCGATAGGCGAGGACGTCGCGCTCTGGGTTCTTGTCCGTGGGGGCTTGCATTGCCACCATGAAATCATTCTTGGCATCCTTGAGCTGATAGTCAACGACTAGATCCTGAAGAGCTGTGCATCGAGTGCCAAAGTAGCTCAAAAAGGCATTGGCTGCCGTAATAACGGGAAGATCCGTCAGCAAATCTAAGAATCATCATGTTCGGTACAGGTGCTTCGGTGTGAGCTGAGCCAGGAATGCCAATGGCAGCTGGCGGGCACACAGAAGGGCACTCAGCAGGCGGTCACCTGGTAGCTTGCTAGAGATGATAATGGTGCGTGCGCGTGCAATGGCGCGGATTTCGCCCGTCGTGTCCCAAGGATTCATGGCGGCAATTAACGTTTCAAAGGACACCGCGTTGATGTCCTCAGGGTAGAGATACACAAGCCTGGATGCAACGCAGGAGGCAACAGCCCGTAATTAGAGTGAGCAATTGCAGTCCGACGTGCAAGAAGCAAAGCTGTCGGATATGATGGTAGTGTGTGGGCGCGGAACGTACCGTTGGTTATCGGCATGAAAGGTGATGGAGCGGACCATGGCAAGGGCCATGCTGTAGACATCATCGGCAAAGACGAGGCGAATTGGGTGCTGGTCGACGGGCAAGACACTACAGGAGGCCTCATAGGCTGTCTCGTGTGCAATGAGTGAAACATTCTGCAAGAGAGCGATGGCGACCCACGGTTTGAGAATGAGATGAGCCAACGAGCACGGCAACGTCTGTGCTGCGCTGCAGGTCAGTGTGTCTGTCGGCAAGAGCTGCGTGAGAGCTTATGCTTGCAGACGTACGTATGCATCGGCAGCTTCAAGAATGGCGTTGCGGAGGGGGACCGGGAGGGTGAAGATGGTGCAGGAATTGTCGTTGAGTGCAACGACGTGGTGCCATCCCATAGCATTGACCAGGCGCATGAGCAAGTTGGCATGGCGAGTCAAGTTGACATCACTGGGCAGGCAAACATGCGAGGCGTTGCTTTCTACAAGGGAGTAGAACAACCATGAAAAGGAAACGAGGGTGAGGGCAGGGTGACAGCCGAGATGGTGAATAGGACTTTTGAAAACGCGTTGTCACGGTGTGTCTCTCTCGGAAAAAAAAGGGGAAGAGGGGGAGAAAAAGACAACTCAATCATGGCGAGCACAGGGCTAGGTAACGTGGCCTGGCTGTAAACAAAGAAGCAGATTGAACGAGACGGGGGCACGGTGCAACATACTTGCACACGGGTCAGTGGCACCGTGTATGTAGCCCGAGCTGGGAGGAAAGAGTAGTGTTCGATCTGGGGCTTCAACGGTAGCATCAACGTGACCACTCGAGTCGATAAACTTGAAATGAAACAAGCGGGCGGCGATGAGGTCATCTGTCGTGGCGGTGGGCGCAGGTGACGGGGTGAAGGTAACGGTTACGGGCACTGGGCTTGCGGTGGACGTGTCGTCATCGTTGTCATCATCATTGGTGCTGCCGTCGCGCAGGACGAGAGGGTGGTAGCCGCAAGCGTCGGTCCATGTCTCAAACACACCACGCTGGGTCAGGGTTCGATTGAGGTCCAAGAGCGAGAAGGGGGCGTTGAAAAATTTGACCACGGCGACCTCCTCTGCATGTGCCATGAAACCCATCCAAACAACAAGGGTACAGAGTTGAAATAACCGCAACCTCAAGGCTAACGGTGGACCAGTCATGCTGCTGGCGATGAGGCGATCAGATGTTCCGAGCCGCATTGCCGAGCCGGTGGCGGGTTGGCCAGCTGCTGCCGAGTACTCGACAGAGCTATTCGGTCAAGGAGATTAGCTGATGTGGTGTCGTGACGCGACTGGCATGATGTATTCTCAAGCGAGTAACCCCGAGCTCAACATGTCACACCGGGCGGTGCGTGCGTGTGCGCGCGCGCGCGCAATGTCGCTGCCCCTGGAGATGAGAGGAGTACCGGGCAAGCAACATGCTGAGCAAGAACCCCATTGCGTTGTTGATTGATGCATTTAAAGGGTCGGAAGACAGCACACGACAAGGACAGGGCATAACAACGCGGGGCATAACAACGCGGGGCAGAGCGGCGGTGCAGCTGCTCACACGTACGCACCTGAGAGAGGGTAATCAAGATGTCCTTGTTCTGGGAAAAAGGGAAAACCGCACGCACGTCCACTCTTGACGATGATGATGATGATGATGATGGCTGCAGGGGCACACACGCCACCGGCAAGTACGGAGAGGGAGAGGGAGGGAGGGAGGGAGGGCGAAGCGACCAGAAAAGCTTCAAAATATTTTT